>NC_051185.1:96338968-96391464 GCF_013339695.2 Rhipicephalus sanguineus | reverse complement strand
GGTTGATTAGGCGCTGGGATATCATCCTTTCGCGGATTCACGATTCGCTGTGTCTAAATATATCTTCACACCGTCAGCTACCACAACGGTTTAATCATTATCATGGGCGTTAGTCGTCGCGATAGAGACATGCTGTGAACATGGGTGCATCCACGTCAAACGGTGCTATAGCTGTCAAACACGAATAGACATTGTACAAGCTCTCATATATCACTACACAATAAGCACTACTTCTGTGAAGACACGTTTCACTTTCGTGTTATACCGATTCCTATGACGGAGGGATCAGCCATGTTTTTAAATTCTTTCTCAAAATTGGTTTCAAATGCTAAGTGTTCTGCTGTAAAGCATACTTCGTCGCATATTGCACTCTCTAAAACGAAGACAACGTACGGCAAGTCTGCCTCTCATATAAATAATTGAAAACAGTTCAACGCAAGAGAGGGCGCCACCGCCTCAGCAAGGGCGCGATATCTCCTCCGAGCGGCACTTAGCTGGCGCCAAATCAGCGCGCTCAAGTGGCGGGAGAGAGCGAACGGCAGGCCTTGGCTCCGGAAACGCCCTTTGCGATGGACGCTGAACTGTAAGCTCGGAAGGTGCGAGAACGGCGCTCGCCGGAGAAAAACTGCGCCGACGCCTGGTCAATGAAGCTGAAACACTGGCGCACACTGCATGCTTCTCCCGTCCCCAGGTTTCACGTAAGTGGAGCTGAAACATATGCCAAGCTTCATCGCTTCAAAAGTTTTTCGAAACTCTTACCGGCGTATTCAAGAACTAACCTATGCTTAACTTAATAACCTTATTTATCATTTAGTTTTCTTGCTTGTATCGGCGTTTCCATTCTTGGAGCGACATTCTGAAGTGTGTTTCCGCCCCTACATAGAATTGCAATTGTCTGTACTTCCCATGCGTTCAAGGCCACATTTTGCTTGAATTCGTTGGTGGTTTTCTGTCCACTGTAATGACGTTGCAGTCGAAGAAATCCGGAGATATCACTCATGTAAAGCGTCGTTGTGAAACTGCAACCATTCACTTAATGTGTGGTAGTGGCACTAGCCCATCGGATTTCGTGTGTCCTGGAATACACCTTAGTGGCCATGGAGACATCGGCGGCGTAAGGCGTATGATACCAATGAGCCCGCTGCTCCTCTGCTAGTTCACTGTACTGCGACGCACTCAGTAGAGCAACTGATCACGTGAGCATGTCAACCCACGCTGTCGAAGCAGTAGAAGCAGCATGTGCACGGACGTGCTTTCTGAGGCGACTATGCCATGGTATAGTCAGAAAGTCATAAGAGCGTTTAGTTGCGCAAGCAGGCGTACTTTCTTGAAAGGGCGAGGGGAGTAAAAAACACGGTTGATCCCTCCGTCATAGGAATCGGAATAACACGAAAGTAAAGCGTGCCCTTAGGGAAGTAACTGAATGCTTACTGTACATTGATATAAGAGAGTTTGCACAATGTATATTGATGTCTGGCAGCTAATGGCGCCGTTTAACGTGTATGCACCCACTTTGATGATTGGTGGTACATCCCCATTGCGACGACTAACGTCCATGTTAAATGATTAAACAAACCCTTGTGTAGCTGTAGTATAGTTCACGGTGAAAGCGTAATCAGTGAACGAGGTGTGATAGCCAAAAGGGCGTCGCATATTGGACGCAGAGCTTGTTCGCTATCCCACGGCATGTTAAAATGTGATTGAACGCCCACGGCCGCACTAGAGGGAAACGCAAAGCGCGTCGTGTCACCCCGGTAGCACGGCCGCGATATTTCTCGGGGGCGAGCGCGACAACGGGGAACGCGGGGTTACAGCCAGGTGAGGCAGGCGCGCGTCGCAGGGCTATTTTTGGTTTCTATTAGCGTGATGCTGAGCGAGGCCGACGCTTTTACGACGCTTGGGCAAAGGTCGCCACCTCGCGGTGTGTTAAGGCATTGACAAATTTCAACTTCTATTGAAACGCGCCGAATGGGACGGACGCGTAACGCGTTGCAGGTGCTAGTCGCGGAGGCCACATCAATGACGAATTACTTTACCTTACCACTCCCAGAGGTCAACACTACCCAGCCGACCGGGAGAGTGGTAGATATAAAAGGCGCGTTCGTAAAGCCTCCAGAGTCTGTGACCGTGGCGCAGTGGATGGCGTGCCCGGCATCTGTTGTTGCGGACCGAGCGGTCGTGGGTTCGATTCCCGTTGACGGTACCTTTTTTTCTTTGCCATCTGATTGTGTATATTTTTTCGACGTCATTTCCGTGACGGAAATACGTCACTGAAATCTTGGTGGACCCCGGCATAAAACACTTTCGTGTTAAAAGATGGCTGATTCCTCTGTCTTGGAATCGGTATAAAACGAAAATGACACGCGTCTTCGCAGACATAGTTGAGCGTTTGTTGTGCATTGTTTCCGCACAAGGGCGTAGGAGTGAAAGCTGTATCAAAGAATTGTAAGATCACGCAAACAACGGCAATCAGCTCAAGACCGCAACGTGCTCCTCGAGCAGAAAGGATGCCCGGAAAGAACATACACATGATGAGCGCGAACTAACAACTGTCACAGTTGCAACATATTTATGTGTGAGCGGCGCGCTCCTTTCGCAAACGTGGCCGCTGCAGTGAGCGAAGTGGCCTTCGGCTCTAACACAAACTTGCGGTGAGAGCACAAGACGTACAAACCACCGCCATCACGAGATTAGCGCCCGCGCACGAGCGACTACGCCATGTAGAGGCGCGCACTCATCGGAACGCGTGGGGAGACGACCTTTAAAGCGCGCCCTTCAAGGCGTTCGCGCCATCTCGCTAGTAATAATAAAAACACGCTAAAATGCCACCGATCTCCGAGTACCGCCAATGGTAAATGGTGTATAAAATAGCTCGCAGTTAGTATACTGGAGAATGTGCCGCCTGTGACCGAGTTCGTTCGCGCCGAGCGCTGTGGAGCGAGGGGTCGTAGGTTCGATTCCCGGTAACGGAACTTCTTCTAGCTTTTTCTTTGCCATCTGATAGTGTATATTTTACAACATCATATCCGTGACGGAAGTACGTCAGTGAAGCCGTGTTGGACCCCGGAAGAAAACACATTCGTGTTGAAAGGGCGAGGCGAACGCCCAGCGGGCAAGCGCCAGAGGAAGTGTACCCAAAGCGAGCCCAGTTCTGTTTTGTACGTTACGCGAATGCTGTGTAACCCGGCTCTCAGCTGGCGCAACGGCAGGGAGTACCGCGAGAGAGCATGTGGCGAGGAGGTCGTGAAGTCGACACGATAGATGATCGCCGTCCTTTAGCGTATTTTCATTTAAGGCACAAACTAGTGCCCCTTCTGTCATATACAACCCTTAGCATAACCTATTCCATCCTTTTTATATGCGTTTTCGGCGTTCGTGTGCCGTGGCATATTCCTCGGTTGAAAACTGCGTTTCATGGGCTCCCGAATACACGCAGACAAAAGCGCGTAATTCAGATCTGATCCGTCAGAAGCCGCAACGAAACCGGTCCAATTGATTTCTGATTTTTTAATATCCTTGTTTATACAAGTTCCTACTAATTATGACTCCAATTTCAGTTTATGGCATACCTTATTGTTAATCTTAATGTGCAATGGCTAGCTTAACCCATTCCGACCTTCTGATATTTTTAAGACGAAAGTGTTTTATACCGGGGTCCACCACGGCTGCATTGACGCATTTCTGTCTTGGTTATGAGGTTTGATAACATACACTAACAGATGGCAAAAAAATACTAGAAGAAAAAGTTCCGCGGCCTGTAGTCGAACCTACGACCCCTCGCGCCTTAGCGCAAACCGACTCGGCCACAGACGGCATGTTCTTCCCAGGGGCGTAGCCAAAGGGGGGTTGGGGGGGTTCAAACCCCCCCCCCCCGAAATTTTTCAGTTTTGCTTGCGTATATATACACGCACACATACAAACGCACGCACGAACATACATAAAGTATGGTTGAACCCCCCCCCCCCCCCCGAAAAAAATTTCTGGCTACGCCCCTGGTTCTTCCGCATGCTAACGGCAAGCTATATATACACACCAATTACCGTTGGCGGTACTCAGAGATTGCTGGCACTTCAGCGTGTTTTCCTTATCCCTAGCGAGATTGCCGGAATTTGCTCTATACGCAAGGCCCCGCCATGGCGGTCTAGTGGTTAGGGCGCTCGACTGCTGACCCGAAGGTCGCGGTATAGAACCCCGGCCGCGGCGGCTGCATTTTCGATGGAGGCGAAAATGCTTGATGCCCGTGTACTTAGATCTTGGCGCACGTTGAAGAACCCCAGGTGGTCGAAATTTCCGGAGCGTGCAAGTGGTGATATATTGAGTTTCAGAAGCTCTTATATAAACGATAACAAGTAATAAACAAGCTAAAAATGCAATGACGCTTTCAATTATGCGGTTATGCTGGAGACGCTAAAGTTAAACTATGAGTCTTGAGTGCGTATTTTCGTTGCTTCTTAGAACAATTATATTAAAAGCAACATCGGGCTCTTCACGATTCAGCCATACTTGAAAATAATGCCTGTTGCCCAACTGGAAGGAAGCCATGTGTCGCAGTACTCTACAATTTGTGCAAATGAAAACATGCACGCAACCCGCATGCTTACCTTTCATTTTACAGCGAAGGCTCTTATGAGATAACAACAACGGCCGTTTCTGACGCTGTAGTTGTCTGCCGCCGCCGCCGCTGGTGTCCGTAACCGCTATCGTGTGAAATAAGAAAAAAAATATCCAGGATGGAACGGGGGTTCGAACCTGGGGCCTCTGCGTGGAAGCTCAGTATTCTTCCTCAGAGGCATCGCAGTGCTTGAAACTTCTGTGGAAAAAGACCATGTACAGGCTTCACGTCGGGAAGGAAACACAATAACATATGTAATATAGCCTCGTGGAAGAGTAAAATAACAAACAGGCGTCACAGAATGCGAGTTCTGTAACCAGGTGTCACACAATGCGAATTACGCAAAGATCGACTGCGTTGTTGAATTCTTCCAGCCCATTACAAAGGGCTCTGCTATAGAATAACAGAGAGCTGAGCTAGTTGGTAAGTATTCATTCTAAAAAGACAGGGCGTGCAAACACGGACACAAGAAAGAAGTCAGGACACCACAAACGCCGACTAACAACTGAAGAGACGCACAACGGCTGAAAAGAAAGAAGGCACGAAAACTTATCTGCGCATGCCCATGCAACAGGCCAACCTATCAATCCGGCACGCGTGGCGGTCTACGTGGAAGATAACTGTTAAGGCATTTGCTTTCATCTTTGCTATAATTCTTAATCTGCTATAATTCTTAATCTTCATGAGGCACAGCATCAACAACAACGTGCACATGATGCCTTAGCAATATTTAGTGGGTTCCACGGTTCTCCGCAGAATCACGAAAAATCGCATAGGGGAATGCTCTGCGAATGCTCTCCTACTTCAGAAAAATTATGACGATTTATAGCATAGCGGATTCCTCGCAGTGCACTTTTTGTTGCCAACGAGGCGCATAAGGCCCCCATGATCCATTTCCTCAGGGTCTCAATAATGTTCTTTCCCTCTCTCTTTCTTACTTTACCGTATGGTATATAGTGTGGTGGGGCAGTGCAATAACCACCGGGCGTCACACAATGCCAATTACGTATCTAGCCAATCGTTTAAAGCTTGCAACCCACTACAAAGGGCGCAGCCATAATTCTTCACCGTCATCAGCCGCCGAAGTGCACATAATGCCTTACAGGTTGTGGCGGGTAGCTCGCTTCTCCGCAGAATGACGAATAATGGCGTAGTGGGTGCTTCCCAACTTCACGAAATTTATGATTGATGGCGTAGGGGGTACCTTGCCAGTGCACTTGTATTAGTAGCCCCAAAAATGTTTAAATCGGGCCATAGAAATGCCGCTCTTGAAGCTTTCGCTGCGACTGTGCTGCGCTTTCTGCACAGGCCTGGCGTCGTTTTTAGAACACGGAGGAACCTTGCGGAAATATACCTTGAAGTATCCGTGCACCATCGCATGATGCACGTATGGTACGCGCCGTTAAACATCGCGGCGGTAAGGGCGCACAACAATTAATAATATCTCGGGTTTAACGTCCCAAAACCACGATATGATTATGAGAGACGCCGTAGTGGAGGGCTCCGGAAATTTCGACCACCTGGGGTTCTTTAACGTGCACCTAAATTTAAGTACACGGGCCTCAAACATTTTCGCCTCCATCGAAAATGCAGCCGCCGCGGCCGGGATTCGATCCCGCGACCTTCGGGTCAGCAGTCGAGCGCCATAACCACTAGACCACCGTGGCGGGGCGGGCGCACAACAAGCAAAAACCGGAAATACTACACAAATTAGCCAACGCTCGCTTCCGTGTAACGGTTCAAGACGAAACTTTATATAACGAGGCCGGCGGCTTGAAAAGGCTCCGATATCGCGGATAGAGCGCGGCTGCTGGAGCGTCAAAGGCAAAAGCGGGGGAGGGGGGGGGGGGGGGCTCGTGATGCTTATGATGCGCCGTGGACGCTAGTATCAAGAGGGCGCTTTCTTTCGGTTGCGGCTAGGGTTCCTCGATGCGCGCGCCCCCTTGCAGGGTGGAGTCATTGAGGTGGTGAATGACGCCTTCCGATCGCCGGCCGCCATTCGGCTCCCCCCGCCTCGTCGCGGCTGGTTGAGTGAGACAGGTGTGCGGTGTTTTCTCGGGCAAAATGCCCGGGTGTTGCGTGCCACAGTGCACAAACCACTCGTGAAATGGCTATAAGATATTCAGATTTCCGAAAGATCCGAAAAGGCGACTCCTGTGGCTGGTATAGATCAAGCGCAACAAGTGGCAACCTACAGACCGTTCGTGTTTGTGCAGCGTAAGTCATGCCATTTCAGCATTTGGAGAGTTATAACTAGAGGCCGGATTTTTAGGCACTTAAAAAAGCGTGTTTTAGGCGCCAAAATATGCAAGCAAAACAATGTTTTAGGCCTCCAATATCGTAAATATAGGCACAATAATTTTTACATAAATGCAAATAATTTCAAAGGAAGACGTGAGCGACCTCTATTTACGACTGGAAAACAGAGAGAGAGAGAGAGAGATACGAAGAGGAAAGGCAGGGAGGTTAACCAAGCTTTGGCTTGGTTAACTTCCCTACACTTGGGCTCGGGGAAAGGGGAATAATAGAAAGGAAAGGGTAAAGAAGAAAGAAGGAGAGCAAGAAAGAGATGGATGAACAGTTAGCTTGAAACTACACAACATGAACTCGCGCTGTGAAAACAGAAAATGTTATTGTTTAAGGGAGCCCCGCAACACTTTTTCAGCATGGTCAGAAAACGCTGCCGATCGGTAGTTCAGGATCCTTTGAACACGCTAGCCTAACATTAGAGCGCAGCACGCGGCCTGAAATTTACAATTAATTGTCAAATTCAGCTAGAAATCGTTCCCTCTTCTTCCTACAAATGATGGATGTCATATCCCCAAATGACCACGCGACATATCCAATTTAATGCCCACTGGCTGATGTGAGCATCGTGCGCTGAATGGGTTCCGCGGCCGCCGCGGGAGGCTGCCATGTGCCAGCGAGCGTGCTGGCGGTCACACTGAAAGTAAGTCCCGCGTTCGAAGAAAAAAAGAAACAGAATATAGAGTGCTTAAGGCTATGACGCGCGCGTGACGCAACTTCATTCCTCCATGACATCCCTCCCTGCTTAACTTCCAGAGCACTCGTCGGGATGATAGAAGAAAGCAATTACAGCGTGCGATAAATATCTGTAACAGAGTGGGACGGGACGGGGGTTAATCCCCTCTCCCCCCCGCCTCGCCCAGACTTTTAATAAAGTTTATTCACTCACTCCGCTTGTACTTTACGGATTCCCAAAATGTTTGCCGCGATCGATTCGTCCGGCAAGAAACATCTTTAATGAAGCCATTCTATTGTTATTTATAAAAGTGTTGCAGGGCCCCTTTAATGTGGTACACATGCACCAACAGTTGAACGTATCCGAGCAATGGTCCTTTGAGGAGCATGCTTTGCAGAGCGGTCTCAACCGCTTATTCTGTAGCATGATGAGTCAAGTGTCCACTGCCGCATCAACACACACCTCTGTGCCTTTCTTTTCGGCATAGATGAGAAGGGTAGACCAGGAGCAGACATACGGATGGCTAAAAAAACCATAGGAGGGGATTCTCATTATTCGTCGTATCGAATCGCGTAGAACCAGTTTCTCCCCTGGCAGTGAACACCTTAAAAAAATCAGTTACGAACTAAACAAAAGCCGCGTGCTCATCACATTTTTTCTTTCTTCTTTAGCTCTTCACTCTGCCATGACGGCTCTCCGAAATTTCGCATTCGCCAACCACTCGCGCCATGTCAACGTGGCGGTGTATGCTAACCGGCGCGTACCATTCCACTATTGCTAGCGGCTGTTTTCCGGGAGTTTATTGAACTCAAGCACTAGGTAGAACCCCATAGAGTTCCGAACAGAATGTTGCGTGGTAATATGAATAATGGGCTCAAACGGCGCCGGGAAGCGAAAAATGAGGTTCAATAGTTGTAGGCACTTACACGCATATAGGCACGAACGCCAAAAATAGGCATTTAAAGGCACTATAAAAACACTATGAAAGCCCTTCTGAGCCTCAAATTCATGCTGATGTTTCAGAGTGGCGCGATAGGAGCGTAAGGAAGAAAATAGATATTTGCCTAAATTCCGGTCTTACTTACACCTTATAGTGCTGTCACACGGGCACTTTTGATCGCGATCGAGCCTCATGTGATTGACTCCCTTACGCAAGCTACAGAAGGACGCCAATCACTGTTCAGAAATCTGACCCCGATCGGGCTTAATCGCTATCACCAGTGCACCGCGCGCAATACACGTTCATTTGCATGCTATGTACATGCGTATTTATTTGTTAATTTTGGATAACACAAAATGTGTTGTTCTTAATCGCTTAATTTAAGAACGAGTGGCAGTGGGAGCACTGCGGTGCTGTTAACTTGCAGTGAGTTGTAGCACTTTTTTTTGTATATTACAATTATCGACGAAAAAACAAGCTATAGCATTAGAAATTGCATATATTGAATGCAATTTGCTTTCTCATTATTGAGAAGCCGTGTGGTTGCTTCATTTTAACAATATCGATGAACGCTTTACAACAATTACTAATTTATAATATATTTCTGCTGAAAACACGCTAAATCTCGTTGGACAGTAAATGTATGCTTGCGAGTCATGATTTAATGCCTTAAAAGCCCTATGTAGAGCCCCAAATAGTACGATATGTATTCAACAATATTTCGCCCATCTGCTATTTACAGAAAGGTAAGAGAGATGAAAACAAAATTAAGAACACTGTGCGTTGCAGGGTGCGGTCCGTAAATGGGGTAGCTGATGAATAATTGGAAAACAAGATCTGAAAATATGATGTGCAATCACAGTTTTCCTCTTTTCTCGTGGCAGCACGTGGTTTTTTTGTTCTTTCTTCGACCAGCAGGCACACAGTTTTTACACTTTTGTGGAAGGCACAAAACACACAGACACAATGAAAGGTCATGGGACATGGGTGCGTGTGTTTCGCATCTTTAACCAATATAAACAGTTATCGACTAGCCCGAGATGTTAACTGAAGGTGTTAACGCGGCTGGCGTGGACGGTAGTTTTCTGCTGCGAGCAACTCCAGCTGCTAATGTCGCTTTAAAAATAAGGATTAGAGAATAGACATCTGAGACCTTGACACTGCCGATGCGAATACTTTGTATTTTTGTCATGTTGTTTGAAACAACGAGCTCTGCATGCAGCCGCGCGACGCCTGTTGGCTGCCTATCGTGACTATAGGTGGCCTGCGGAGAGGGCATCGTAATGGCGGACGCCGTAGCAGACGACGCTGTTCTCTCCATCCTCTGCGGTGGCGGAGGGGAGCGAGCGCATCGAGGAACATTAGTTGCGGCCTGCAGGCCGGCGTCACGCGAGTGAAGCTGGAGGCGCCGGCGTCACTGTTCGTCCCCCCGGAGCTGCACAAAACACCAACATATGGTTTTTAATTCGAAGAGGTTGGGCGATTCAGTGTATCATATACACTACTTCTAATATGTTACCAACAATTTTAACAGGCACACCGCCCTTATGTGTGTTTAGAAAAATGTAAACGATTCGCAGTAATTTCTACTCTACTATAAGAGACCTACATGTACGCTTCACTTACGGAGCCAACCCTACGAAAATTCTGAAGTAAAGCTCTTTCTTTTCAGGAAGAGGAGGGGCGCAAGTTTACCCTAACACTTCATTTTAAACAAGCAGTATAAACTGAAACTATGCGTGATTTTACCAACCACTGAGACGACATCGGGTAATACGCACTGAGCTGTATTACCATAATTTTAATATAACTTGTAAAAGACTATTTTTGCGCAATTACCACGGCTAAAAGCTTCGCTTAAATCGCTTTCACCTCGTACAAAAGACATACGCGGTTTTGCATGGTACGCATGCTGTGTGCATGGCTTGGTGAGTTTTTGCGTCAGACATCCGGAGTTACCCCGAGCTTAAACAGCTAATCTGGTAAAACTTGGAGAACGCTCGAGTTTCGCTTTCAGAAATGGAAGGTGATAGCGTAATCAAGTCTCGTTCGCATGGTCTTCTCATTCGCTTCCCACTCTTCGCTTCGTGGTGGACGCCTCAACTGCGCCGCTAGGACAGGGACGACTATGCGTGCAACATTAGCCGTTTTTAATCTCCTACAATGCCTACTACAATACAGTTGTGAGGTGTCCTTTATGCACCAACTTATCGCTTGTACGCTGAAAACGCTGCCAAGCTGCGACTAAATGCACAAGCGAAGTGAACAATGCGATAATCACTCAGAACAGGTAAAACTGAAGTGGTCAAATGAGCGAAGGATTAGTTCTGCAATCGAGGTCAAGTGTATTCGAAGGAAATGGTCTGATACACTTAGAATCAAAGATTACTTGGTTTAAATCGAAATCGTTAGACACCTTTACAAAATGATCGCACTTGGCATAACGACATGCAGCCGTTCTTTCCTAACCACTTCAAATAGTGTCAGGGGTCTAATTCGTACATTTTTTCTATGAGAACACACTTGCTCCTATTTCGAAGAGACAGCTGCACTGATGCGTTGATCATTGTCTTTCTCTCGCCCCTTATTACCCTCACCGTATCTTGAGTAGCCAACTGGACATACTATAGTTAACGTCGCTGCATTTCCTGTATTATCTCTGCATCTGTATACGGAGCTCCTCTAGAACGTGTGGCGTTCGAAATATTTTGCAGTAAAAGGGAAGCTTTCATTGAGAAGCCTTCCATGTGTCTCTCACTGTAGCTGCTGCGTTGCTGAATGGTTCAGACCCTCACTGGGAAACCTCGTTGTAAGAGGGCCCACTCCGGAACCAGCTCGATCTGGTCACGAGAGCGCTCAGGGAGACCACGGGTCTAATGGTGCTCTACTGAAGGTTCCACCCACGACCAGGACCCACCACACACAATGCTGCTTATCTTTTCCTTTTTAAATAAACGTTTTCTCTCACCGCTTCTGAGACTGTGCTGCAGTAGAGCAACAACGTTGTGCCGCCGTGACACCGTACTTTCGAAGCTCCAAGACACTATGCGCAGAAGGCCGTTTTCCTACCCCACTGATCTTACCACCGCCGGTTTTCGAACGTGTAAACCTCGTGAATATCTTGTACCGGTGCAAGTACAGCAAGGAGTTGAAGTTGGTCGGAGCAATGAATTGCAGGAAGGCGCTGACGAGCCCAAAATGTAGGGGAAATCACACGTAACTGTGCGACCAGGCAACGACGCTCCAGGGAACGCAGAAACGCAGAACAAGCGTGGGAAGTACAAGCATGTGGTATAGGACTCGTCTGGAACAAGAAGCGCACAGCCTATCTCTCGTTCTACGCTAACCCAATATGCTGCTCTCGCGACAGCGCTCCGGCGTTTGGCGGCTGATTTGGCAGTGCCCTCTAGCACTATACCAAATGACGACAAAACAGCGGGAGTTTAGTTACAAACGCCTAAGCATCAATTAGAGGAATTTCACAGGATATTTAGCGCGGTGCTACATTAAAGCTTTTTGCTAACTTCCGAGCGAGACAAGACCTCCGATTTCCTCCACAAAACTGCCATCGCGAGCGCTTGCGTTGATACAATTAATAATTTACAAATCCCACGCAAATCCTCATATTTATTTCAACCAGTTATTCTTTGTGTTGCATTACTGTCTCGATCATTAATCTTTTAGTCTTACAACATTTTTCTTGATGCTTGAATTGGCGTCCACTCTGCTGCACAATCTGAGGCGACAAACATACAATCGCAATATCATTCGGTGTTATTTCGAGAGTAGTTCATAAACTTTCTTTAAGAGGCAAAAGCTTTTTGTTGTAAGCTTCTTGGCGTCACCATTAGGCTTATGGAGACTTAAAGTGTTATATTTATTTTCTCATTAAGCAGTTCAGCGCTTGTATTATGGAGATCGTCTAGTCATTTCGTAAAATGGCGTGTATGTGAGGTTTAGACAGTTAATTTATAAAATAAACGGTGTTGAAACCAGTGACACATATGTTGGTGAAACGAAAGGGTTTTCCCTGGGAATGCTCAAATGACTGGCTCCAAACGCGCAGACGTGAGGGATGAATAGTGAGCGATACATTGGTATTTCCAGGGACGGCTTACGCCTCTCCTATGGAGTAACAGAGCAAACGAGTCGACAATGGCCGCCTTCCACAGGCCAGGAACGTAGAGTTGATGCAGCATCTTAGGTGGCGCAACCAGAAAAACTGAACTAGAAGCAATCGATCACCATGTCACTTTTAAATAACTTATGCATGAAAAGTGATATTTTAAAATGTTTAGGGATTGAAATAGTTCTTCGTACTTTAAAACGGTGGTTGCTATGGCGAATGCGCATCCGCACACATCATTGTTCGGCCTGACCAAACCCGGAGCACCTGCATCACCACGACGCCATTCTTGTCACTCCCGGGCTTCAACGGTACGCATAATTAGGCACTTAAGAAGAAAAGGTAAGAACATCGAATTAAGTTATGTTGCAATGTGCTTTTACAACTTGACCCTAGGCCACAGATACGTAATGAAAAGCGTATTTTCGAACGCTGTACAGAGCGGTTGAGGCAGTTGAGCACAAGGGATCTAGCGCGTATGAAAGCGTCCCTGACACACATCGAGCAATCCAAACAATCGACATATTTCAAACCAAGAAAGCAGGATTTATTGTGCAATAGCACATAAAGCATGCCGAAAACCATTTTTTCGCAAAGAAATACTGGTTGAAACCGCCACCTGCTAACGACAAATAATTATGCTACAATACGTTGAACGCGTTTTCAATGAAGTCATGCCAAACGACTAGCCCAACATGGTATTGTGCTAGTAATTATCCAGTGCCTTTTCGTACAGGAGATAACCTCACCTTAAATTAATCAATGCTTCCCGGCCTTCTCTCATGAGCTTTTTGTGCACACTTGTTACGCATAAATTATCAGGTCGTGTGTAAGCAAGGAAGGGAACATGAATGGCATTCCACTTATTGAAAACAACGTCCCCGTTGGCTAGGGCGCTTGCGTTCTTTATTGTGAAATCCACCGGGATTCGACATAACATTCTATTTCTAGATCGCAATGTAATCGTTTGTAAAGTTCGTGAAGTGTACTTTCGGTTAAGCTGAACATGACTCTCGCTTTCACAACTAACTCATCGAAAATTATTAGTTCACGACGGGTAGAGTTCCGTGTAGTGGCCTCAGGCCAGCGAGTAAAAGGCATGTACAGAAATGCTATCAGCAATTATTACATTCGCAACAGTTTTTAATGACGGTGAATACCGAATAGCTTCGTGCGCCTCGAATAATCCCAAGGAAAGTCGCAATAGTCCTACCAATATCTTCACGCGCATAACCTCATACACCACGGTGTTCAGAAAGCTTACTAGCGGGAGTGTAACATCATAATAAAGCACCCATAATCAGACCACCGTTCACCACCATTCCAGTACAGAATTCCGGACGCGACGACTTGTTTAGACTGTGCAAGAGAGCACGAAGCTGGAAAAACTAACACAAGCAGATTGAATGCAAGGCTAGTCAAGAATGAAAGTCGCCACCAGAATAAACCAACAGTTATGAGATGCTGCACTAATAAGAGTAGAGCTAACAATGCCATGAGAAATTGCTCGCCCCCCCCCCCCCTATTGCCCAAATTACACAGTGTCTTGCACAATGTTAAATGGCATCCTTCATATCTTTCTCAATTTTACGTAGACGCAAGGAACGGCGGCGTGGGTAGCCCGGTTGTTCCTCGACACCATCTCCCCCCCCCCTTCCCCCGCCGCCGTGAAGTTCCACACAGTAGCGCAAAGCATCCGCAAGCCTTCCGGACAGCAAACCTTCGACAGCCACAGCGGCCGGTCTAATTTTTCCCAAGACATGCATTATATACTACTGGGCGAACGGGGCATAATTAGTAAACTTGGGAAATTTTGATCCGTAAATCAACCGGACCTTATGTACCTCACCCTCTTAAAGCACAGTTCGCCTTTCACGAAAACACCCCGTCCCAACGTCTTCTTTAAAAAATGGCGAAATGTACGCTTCTAGCACGGGAGCAGTGAAATACGATGTGCCCCGAACATGTTCCCGGCCTAACGCCCGCAATTGTAGGAGCAAGAAGAAAAAGAAAACACGCACCGTGATCAAAAGGCCAATCGAATTGCGCGACACCTCCCTCTTTGTTCTTTTCACCAGAATGCAAGTCTCAGTCATGCCTTGTTGCTGCGTTCCTATTGTAATACTCACAAGTTGCCCTCCGCGCTTGAATAATCACTGGCACAGCACACGCATTCAAAAACCAGAAGGCACGTAATATCCCAATTTCCACGCCCGTCTTTTTTTATTCATTTCACTGATAGACGATATAAATTCAAAGGAGGGCCCATCATTCCTTGTAAAATAACCACTGCAGGCACCTCAATCTGTAGCCAATACAAACATACGAAGGCCGGCACATTCAGCATGGACGTCACTGCAGCTTCTGCGCGATAACCTGCATACAGTTGCAAAAACACCTTGCACACGGGAAAAGCGGACGCGGGCATTGCAAGAAGCCACAGTGCATTCCACGTGGTTCTCTCGCGGAAGCAGCACATTGAAGAGGGCGGTACACGGTTCAGAAGTAGCCACTGTGTCAGTCCTTTTCTTTTCGCAGGCCCGCGAACACACGAGACTCAAAGGAGAATGGCGCTCACCACGCATACTAAACGCTCACAGAACAAAGCCGGGCATGCCGTCACTTGGACGATTTCAAGCCCAGCAGCTCCCAACGGTCCCTGCGTATCTTGCCATCGGCCGCAGGAGCGTGCGACGGCATGGCGTGATGCGTAATAGCCAATAGGGTGACATCAAGACCTGCTTCTCTTATTTACTCATCTGTGCTGTGTAGGCAAACAAACAGGGTGACGGGGAAGGGGGACCGACCTCACAGGCCTTTTAAAATGAGTTTAAATATTTGAAAGTAGCGACGGTGGCGATACTCTATTCTCCTCCTCTTCTAATCCTGGGGAATACAAACCGAACGTGTAGTCAGCGTGTACTCTCTCTCTCCTCGATTCTCCTTCCGCAGCGGCTGTGCGTGCTGAGAATAGCAGGCTCTTTCTCTTTGGCTTCCGCGGACGGGCGATAGCCGTCTGTGGTGACACGTTATTTTTCTAGCTCTTCTTGGTCAGCTGTGCTCCCTAGTGATGTAGAAAACTTTGAACAATGCTGATAATAGCACCCAGAATGCTGAACGTAATATTCCCAAGCAGACTGATTCCGTCTTGGAGCCGTACGAATGGAGAATACTTATGTAAATTAACTGAGGCGCATTTACCATCATACTACCGCAGGGTCGCCACCACTGAAGCGGGCCTTCGCATCACGGGACAACTCCACTACGCTCCAGCGTTCAACGAGAACAAGCGATGTCAAGTTCCTCGGAATGTGCATCATCCAACCCCGACCGAGAAAAATGCAGCCTGATTTTCACGTAAAACGCCGGAAACATCAAGTGAAGGAGATGCAGCGCAGCTATGGCCAAACAGCAGGAGTCCATTATGTGGAGGCTCACTGCCTACACCATTAAACATCGCTACTCACTAGCTGTTGTGGACAATCAGGGCAACATTGTTTCTGAGAAAAATACTCATGGAGTTTCTGTTGTTGGTGTCGTTTTCTTTCTGACTTGTTTCATTGTTCACGTTCATAGTTACGTCAAGGGTATTTTTATTGCGATAAATTTTGTTTAATGTACTTTGATGTTTACTCATGCGTTGAAATTTTCGTGTTGACAATGAATCCGACATCGCACAATTGTGGTACATAATCCTTGCTTCTGTTTTCTGTCACCTGGTTAATTTGTGTGCTTGCGGGTATTGCTTACTTTTTTACACCATGCACAATGCGAGAGTGTTATTTTCTTTTGTATATAGCAATGATATTTTCCAATAAAATCATTAACTTTCAGTTTGTATGAATATGTACCGTTATGTTTGAATCCTGAAAGTACCTATATGAGGTCATGCTTTACGAAGACATCTATTTAGCTGTTCTCTGGTATTCTTTAGGCACTACTATGTGAATAAGCGCAATATACTTATGTGCGTGTTTTTTTTAAGCAAGAACTGTCAAAGCCTGTCAACTGACGCCTATTTCCAATAGGCATGCCGGCAGCCTATATCGCCTCTAAAAAAACGGCTAACGAATGCAATCTCACGAATCAAAAAGAAGAAAACACTCGAAATTTACGCAAACAGCGGTGAAGCCAAAACTGAAACCTTCATTGCGCGATGGCACGGGCGGAAAACGAAGTACATGCACGATTATTGCCGGTCGCTACGATCACTGGCAGTCGTGTAGGTCGCATGGTTCAATGAGAGTGTCCGCTCTTTACGCTTGCTGTGTTACTCTATGTGTGGGCTACCAACAGTGACGTGTCATTGCGACGCCACTGTATGCGCTGGTTTTGAGGTGTGCCACACGAGCGCCGTGAGGCCGCGGCATTGCTTCGAATCACAAAGGAACGAGTTCGAACGAACAAATCTAACAGACGCATGATATAGCAGAGGGGCGGCGCATCCACCGCATCTCCATGGGAACGCGTTCAGACGCACGTGTGACGCAAGCAGTCGTACTTTTTAGGTGGCGTCGCACGACGACCACTCCCTAAACTAAGGTGGACCAAAGGTTCGCATTGAGGAGCGAGTGTTTGCAGTGGCATTAGAAAAAATAGAGAAGGCGTTGGCTGGTCGAAGGGACACTTTGTGTGCAACGCTCTAGCGGAATCTTAGACATTGCGACTAGTTTTCCGGGCACAAGTTCGCCCATGATAAACAAGTTTTACAGCGCAGCTCTTCGGTACCCTTTCCTGCGTTGGGTGTCGTCGTCGTCGTTACCGGCAGAGCGAACGAGGACGAAAGAGAGCGAACGTGGAGCTCAGTGGAGGATGCAAGACGGCGATAGCGAGCACAGCGCGAGCAAGAGGGAACGACAGTGGCGAGGTGCCACAGTAGTGGGCGCCGTCGTGCGGTCGCCGATGACGTCATCACTAAGGCATATGCGGCGAGGGCGTCCTTTGATACCATATGTGGATTTTTTTTTAAAAAGAAGAGCCAAATGTAGAAACCGAAACTACTATACTAAATTTCACGGGTGCGTAAAGCGCGCCTAAGGATTTTTAACTTCTAAAAAAGTTGGAATTATACTGGGGCAGTTCCTGATTGTAACGTGAACTCAAAAAGACAGTTTCTAATAAAAATGAGCCAAATGCTGCGTCTATTTCAATGAAACTGAGCCACATTCATTAAACCAGCGCTGCGTCAACAATCGTGGCCAAAACAACCAGCATGGTCTCATCCAAACTTCCATTTGTGCCCTCGTTGTCTTGCTACCGTATGTCTTGCTATCGTTGTCTTGTTATCGTTTGTAAACGTATGGGGCTGATTTAGCGCCCCCTCAGTTGCCCCCCTCGTACACACGCCTATGTCTGCGAGCAGACACAGTGTAATTACATATCACTCAGCGAGCGCACTGAGGCATCGAAATACAATGGAAGCATCGGAGGCTGTTAAACTCTTTATCTACATATTTAAACTGTTTACTTAGAGGCTTTAGTTGGTGAAAATTTCTTCAGTTTCAACTCCCGGTCCCGTCGTTGGCGCGGCCCGCAGAAGAGGCCCCCTAGGGGGCCATAGCCTCCTCAGGACCAAAAATTTACACATCATCTCCCCTCACAGGCAACCATGGTGGGATGCGAAATCATTGCGGGGGTGCGCATCGAGTTTCCGTTTCTCTTATGTGAACTATGAGACGGTGGTTGTCGAGGCGTTTGAATTACCGCCGACGCAGACGGTTACGTTCGGCTTCCCGAGCGTGATGATGGGTTCGTGGGCCCTCAGACACAGACAGAGTCAGGGACAAGAAAACATTTATACACAACACTCATCAAAAGACAAATACATACACATACACTTGATGAACACTAATGTACACAAGTATTCTTCCCTAAAGCCTCAGTCCTAGCAGTCCTATACGTCTACGCGAGTATCTGCGCGTTCTTCCTAATACGGAGTCGATAGTTCCGTAGACGCCACTCACGGTACCGAAGACCGCGTAGCTGACGCACGCTCGCAGCAGGAGAGGCACGACGAGCCGTCGAAGTGGCAGACCCAGATTCCGAGATGCTCGCTCAGGACCGCACCGGGCCGCGATGCACCCGGAGTAGCACCGAGTCCCCTCAGCATTCGGTAGCGCCGGCCGGAATACGTGACGCCAGGACCACACCCTCAGAAGTCGGTAGTGCCGGACCCCAGCAGCCTCAGCACCATGGCCCGACTCGGTAGCTGGCTGCTCTCGGACACACCATCTGGCACACCATCAGTAGCTTGGCCTAGCCCGCTCGCACGTCCACCGCAGGAACACGCCGCAAGGCCTCGCCTGGGACAACCGTTCGCCACAGGAAACGCCAGGCTCGTCCCGGCTGGTCTGATGGCCCCCAGCTCGCGGATCGAACGAGCTGCTTCAAGCTCGATCGCTGGCCACGCATGCTCTGCCCGTCGCCGTTCTCAAGCTCACGCGCTTCACGTTGGCCTCTCTCGCGCGCACTCAGTCATCTTCTTCAGTTTCGTTTTCGCTTGTTAACAATACCTTCTTACTACAATCCCCCCCACTTTCAGTATGTTGTACACACGTAACACACAAGTTCAATATAACACACAAGCTCAAGCACAATGAAATGTCCACAATTGCAAGAACTACAGCATTATGATCACAATACGTGATAAAAAAGTGTGTACAACGGCAATCACTGGTCAGTAAAAGCCGCACGACTCATATGGTCAGCACCAACGTTGTCCACACCACGAATGTGTTCTACGTGAAAGTCATACTCCATATAAGAAGGAGACTCCACCATAGAATTCACTCATTTCGATGTTTCACTGACTGACTTCACGTAAGTGTTTACCGGTTGCAGCGTAGGGTGAACGGCCGGTCATACAGGAACATGCTACTTGTGGATTGAAGCCACTGTCGTGAAGTCTTTTCTCTCTGTTGTACGCGGCTTCGCGTGGTAGCCCATGCGGTCATTTGTAGATTTAATGGTTTACGCTCTTCACATTTCTTCAACATGTTTATATGGAAGAGCGTAACTTTATCTCCAAGGTTGACAAGGTAGTCCCGCATACTGCGCTTCTCGACAACTGGGAAGGGACCCTGCCAGGAAAGCACCATCTTGTTAGTATCGGCTGGTAATAGCACTAGCACCTGGTCACCCGGGACAAGTTTGCGCTTTCTCACTTTTTTGCCGTAGCAGCCTTTCTGTGGCTTCTTCGCCTTCTCCAGTTCTTTGTCAGGTTCGGGACTCTCTTCCAATGCGTTGCCATGTAGGAACTCACTCGATTTCTTCCCCTTGGAACTTGCTTGGAATGCGGCCAAATCACCGGGTACGTTCTGCGTACCGCTGATAGCATTCCCTTTGCCAGAGTCCGTGCGCTGTGCCTGTTCGGTTTTCACATGGGCATGGTCATACTCTGGTGCTGACGCATTTGAAGGTAACGTATCCGGAAGTACCACGCCCATGATATTTCCCAAAACGACGTCATATAATGGGTCCTACATGCATTTAACGAGTACCTCTCCAGTAAACAATGCACATTGCAAAAAGACTTTTGCCTCTGGGAGGTATCGCACAGTGCGGTCCAGTAAGTACACTGGACTCGTTGTTCCCGTGAACTTCTCCTTCGGAATTAAGGATTGCCGCACGACGACCGTGTTACAGCCGGTGTCTCAAAGTACATGCACTGGTTTGTTCTCTAGGAACCCCTTCACAACAGGCATGTCAGTGACTCCAACGGTCTCAGATGGTCGACTTAATGTGGCGTTGACGATGTATATGGTTTCGCCGTCTTGGAGAACAACGTAGCCCCTCCCCTGCTGTTCAGGTGTCAAAGCTTCACGTTTCTCCGACAGCATACATGATGCCTGGCCTTTGCCAAATTTCCTACTGGGGCATCTGTCACTGCTGTGACCGCTTTTTTCACGTACTCCACATAGGCTGGAAGTATTCCCTTTCGTGCGGGACCAGCAGTCAGCTGCGCGATGGCCTGCCTTGTCACACAGGAAACAGCGACTTGCAGGCTTCTCCATCTTCTTCGCAGATTCTGACTTCGACACCGACGGTCCCGGTTCCTTGGGAATACGTTCTTTTCCTAAGTTTGTGAGCGCCTGCGCTTCCATGAAGTTGTCCGCAGTCTCGCACAGCGAGCTCAGTGTTTTGCAACTTCTTTCCTTGAGAAAAATCCTGAGTGCTGGAGAACAACCCTTCATGAACTGCTCACAAATCATTAATTCTCTCAAGCTAGCAAAGCTTGTCTCCGTTTTGCCCATCTCCAGCCAACGGTCAAAGTAACCGGAGAGTTGCAGCATACTGCAGACCAGTCTTGTTCTCTTCGGGCTTAGCTTTACGGAACTTTTCACGGTAACCTTCCGCAGTATAGCGGAACCTCTGGAGAAGCGCTGCTCTTAGCTGATCATGATTCAGCGCGGCTGTTGGGGTTAACCGGCCTATGAAGGTTAGTGCTTCTCCCGTCATACATAGGCTAAGCGAAAGAGCCCACTTTTCACGCGGCCACCCTTGACACGTTGCGACCCGTTCAAACCGCTGCAGGTACGCATCGAGGTCGTCTCGAGCTTCATTGAAGGGCGGAATTAATTTATGAAGACTGCAGACCTCCGTTATCCCTCTGGTGCTCGTGCTGAATCCTCCTTGCTCATCAGTCCCAGTTGACTGTAGCCTCCCTGTACTCTCCTGAAGTCGAAGCTTCAGCTCTAGGATCTACAGCTGCTGTTCTTGCACTTTATGTGGCTGCTTCAGTAGCTTTTGTTCTCGCTCTGCATTTTCTTTCGCAACCTCACGTTCTTTAGCGCGTTCATCGCGAGCTTGAACGCACTCTCGTTCTACCCACTCTCTCAGCTCAGCATTATCCAACCCTAGCTCTCGGCCGAGTGCAATAAATCTTTCCTTCTCCATGACACAGGCTGTATCTGAGTAAAGGCTTCAGATTTTAATAAGCCATCCTGGCAGGCTCGCCAAATTGTGGTGCTGCGTTCGTGGGCCCTCAGACACAGACAGTCAGGGACAAGAAAACATTTATACACAGCACTCATCAAAAGACAAATACATACACATACACTTGATGAACACTAATGTACACAAGTATTCTTCCCTAAAGCCTCAGTCCTAGTAGTCCTATACGTCTACGCGAGTATCCGCGCGTTCTGCCGAATACGGAGTCGATAGTTCCGTAGACGCCACTCACGGTACCGAAGACCACGTAGGTGATGCACGCTCGCAGCAGGAGAGGCACGACGAGCCGTCGAAATGGCAGACCCAGATTCCGAGATGCTCGCTCAGGACCCACCGGACCGCGATGCACCCGGAGTAGCACCGAGTCCCCTCAGCATTCGGTTGCGCCGGACCGGGATACGTGGCGCCAGGACCACGCCCTCAGAAGTCGGTAGTGCCGGACCGGAATACGTGGCGCCAGGACCACGCCCTCAGAAGTCGGTAGTGCCACACCGGAATACGTGGCGCCAGGACCACGCCCTCAGAAGTCGGTAGTGCCGGACCGGAATACGTGGCGCCAGGACCATGCCCTCAGAAATCGGTAGTGCCGGACCGGAATACGTGGCGCCAGGACCACGTGCTCAGAAGCCGGTAGTGCGGGACCGGAATACGTGGCGCCAGGACCACGCCCTCAGAAGTCGGTAGTGCCGGACCGGAATACGTGGCGCCAGGACCACGTCCTCAGAAATCGGTAGTGCCGGACCGGAATACGTGGCGCCAGGACCACGTCCTCAGGTGTCGGTAGTGCCGGACCGGAATACGTGGCGCCAGGACCACGCCCTCAGAAATCGGTAGTGCCGGACCGGAATACGTGGCGCCAGGACCACGCCCTCAGATGTCGGTAGTGCCGGACCGGAATACGTGGCGCCAGGACCACGTGCACAGAAGTCGGTAGTGCGGGACCGGAATACGTGGCGCCAGGACCACGCCCTCAGAAGTCGGTAGTGCCGGACCGGAATACGTGGCGCCAGGACCACGTCCTCAGAAGTCGGTAGCGCCAGACCGGAATACGTGGCGCCAGGACCACGCCCTCAGAAATCGGTAGTGCCGGACCGGAATACGTGGCGCCAGGACCACGTCCTCAGAAGTCGGTAGTGCAGGACCGGAATACGTGGCGCCAGGACCACGCCCTCAGAAGTCGGTAGTGCCGGACCCCAGCAGCCTCAGCACCATGGCCCGACTCGGCAGCTGGCTGGTCTCGGACGCACCATCTGGCACACCATCAGTAGCTTGGCCCAGTCCGCTATCACGTCCACCGCAGGAACACGCCGCAAGGCCTCGCCTTGGACACCCGTTCGCCACAGGAAACGCCAGGCTCGTCCCGGCTGGTCTGATGGCCCCCAGCTCGCGGATCGAACGAGCTGCTTCTTGCTCGATCGCTGGCCACGCACGCTCTGACCGTCGCCGTTCTCAAGCTCACGCGCTTCACAATGGCCTCTCTCGCGCGCATTCCGTCATCTTCTACAGTTTCGTTTTCGCTTGTTAACAACGCCTTCTTACAACACCAAGCCTTCCTCTGCTCCGCGGCGGTGGCGCTGCCGCCGCAACTAGCGCCGACGTTGACGTTGTTCATGGCTTCAGCTTCACACCATACACCGGAAAGCTTGAGCTTCACACCATAAAGCGAGGCAGGCGCCGCCGATGTTTCGGCGATAGACCCTTCTTCTTGAACGTTTTATGACCTTCCCGTGTGTGTGCGTGTTTCTACTGATTTCCTTCGCTCTCTCATTCTTCTCTTCCTAGCTTTTCTGTCTCCCCTTACCCCTTTCCAAGTGCAAGGTAGAAAAACAGATATTTATATTCCGCTTACCCTTCCTGCCTTTCCGCATTACATTTATCTACATCTCTCTCCAACATAACCCTTAATTTGAAGCCGAACAATCTATTTCTGTTTTCGAGAAGACATCTTACGAATACTCGCAAAACTGGAAGTAAGTGCTCGACCGGAAGTGGTTGGAAGATAAACAATGTTAGACACTCGGTGCTTGTGCCGCAAATAATGAAGACGAATCTCCGCCATTTTCTGGACACTGCAATGCCGGGCAGACTGGCGGTAGTGCTGTAGCTAGGTGGAATCATTCGATCCGGTCCTTTTATTAATAATAATTATTTATTTATTGAAAGTTTGTGTTTATTTATTTTCATAAGTCGCATGCCTAATTGCAGGCTGTAGCTTATGAAGATATATGCTCAACTATAAACTGCTTTTGTCGCAGGAGCGATCGAGCGCATACGGTCACCAGTGGTTAAATTGTGTCGTTTGAGGAAGGATTAAAGGATTTAGCTTACGTTGTTCCATACGTTGTAGCATACAAGCTTACATTGTACCATATCGTGAAAGAGCTATATGCGGGTATCTGTAAAGCTATCGCAATTGAATGGAGGCACAACCTAATTAGCACGGCAAGTCAGTTATTTAGGGCTCCCTTCAATAGGAGTGACGTATGCAGCTTCAGCTATACATATTTTTGAACGTGATATTCGCTGCACAAACGATCCAGAGAAGTGGTATTCTACTATTGGAGGCTAGAAATGGTTGACGCTTGGAATTATGCAGCACACACAGCTGGCGCGATTGTCGATCGTTGCCGGAGCCAATGAAGGCATGCCATGTCCCACTTCTCATGAAACGCACCCACAGTAATCGCTGTAATAAACATTCCGTGTTTTACTGAAATATTTTGTTACCTTCTCATTAACAAAAATGCCGGTACAGCATTTATAAGTCATAGTTCGCGAAGAACTATCCCTTAATATAAATTTTATTACAAATGTGTCTTGGGAAGGAAGCAATGGAATCTGATGGGTCAGTTATCGCTCTCACGAACTTCAGAACACAATACTTCCGTGCAGATTTCCGCCTTTTTAGACAGACCTAAATCGTTTTGTGGGTACGTGTAAAACCTACAATAGAGTGCTCAGTGTTCTTTACCATAACTTCTATTCTGCGACCCGGTTGACTTATCGTTGGTGATCACACGTAGGCGCACATGCACTGGAAAACGTGTGGGTACGTTCCACTGCGAAGCTGTACAACAGGAGCGGTTTCGTCTCCACGAAATAAAAACGAAACACCAGGCCCCTAAACCACAAATAGACTCTCGCGCTCGCGTGCTCCTGAGCTAGCAGATGCGCGCGTAGATGCAGCTAGCAGATGCCGCCTCTAGCCAATTCGTTATACACAAGCGTATGCTGAGTGTGCGTGCGGCGCCGATTGGCCACATCGAAGGCTCGCAGACTTTTCCTTTTAGTTTCTTTGTTTATTTATTTCTTTCTTTTACTTACTTCCCCCGCACAGCTGCATACATGCCCGCCAGCACTGAAGGCATTATGGAAAGCTTCGGAAAAAATAGAGATAACATGCCAGAGGAAATGAGATGGGAGTTTTTTGTTCTTGAACTCCATTCGACGAATAGCATGAGATAGGGAATTTACCTCCTTTCTTCCTCATAATTTCTTAACGAAGTAAAATTTAGGACGCAGAACTTTATTACACCCACCTCCTTACACCCTAAGGGAGTTCTGTCCAGATTAAGGTAGTATTAAGAAGGATTGTAGCCCTTAAAACGCCCAATTCGGCTAGTTTGCGTTTGCAGTGTGGCGACGGGTATACGTCGCACGCAGGTGTGAACATCGGTAGCTGTAAGTCGCTTTTTCACTTCCAGTCGCAAATGGTCGCGCGACCGGTTCTATTCGCAAGTGTGAATGAGCCTTAACTGTGATGACAGTCGCAAAGGGGTCTTGGTGGAGTCAAATTACGCATGCCAAAGCCTCTTTGACATTTAACGAACCCACAGCAACCATTGTAGGAAAGCAGGCGAGCTCTTCTAGTCGACTTCGTAAACGTCTGATGAAGAAAAACTGTTACGATACTATATTGGCGTCTTTCCGCCATGATGAAAACGCTTATATTTCATTTTATCAGAAGGGCGTTTCAGGATATTGCAAGAAAATGACTTTGATGTGTGCTTCAAGAGTGGCCGCCGTCACGCGGACGCTGACGGCCTGTCGCGACTCCCCCCTCCCACGACTCAATTTAGACGACTGTCTGGCAGCTCTTGACTCGCCGTTTCCAAATTTGGCCGCCTTCTATGCTAAACAACGCAAAGACCATAGTCTCGCTCTGTTTTCTCATCTTTCGTCAATAAGCCGCATCAGTCCCCTTTCCTTATACGGAATGACATTCTTTACAAGCGAAATTTCGCTGCACAGGGTGCCCGCCTACTTTTGGTTGTCCGAAAGGCTTTGCGACCCAACGTGCTGCAAGCTATCCACGACAACCCAACGTCCGGACATATGGGATTTGCCAGGACCTATCGCCGCGCACTGGAACGTTTCTACTGGCCACGCATGCGTCAAGATACAGCTAAACACGTCGCGAGCTGTGAACGTTGACAACGATACAAACGTCCAACTAGTGCGCCGCCAGGACTTCTCCATCCCATACCTCCTCCGTGTTACCCCTTTGAGGTCGTCGGTATTGACTTGTTGGGCCCTTTTCCGTGATCGATAACTGGGAACCGCTGGATTATAACCTGTGTTGACCACCTCAATCGTTATGCTGAAACCGCAGCCATCTCTGCTGCAACGACCGATCACGTTTCGGAGTTCATGCTATGCTACATCATCCTCCGGCATGGGTCGCCTCGCGCCATTATCAGTGACCATGGTCATCAGTTCGTAGCCGACGTCGTAGAAGAGCTCCTCCACCGGTCTGCTTCCCAGTTTCGTCACGCCACTTCGGACGAACCTCAGGCCAACGGACTGATTGAGCGCGTCAACAGGACGCTCGTTAACATGCTTGCTATGTACGTTGACTCCATGCACAAGAACTGGGACGCAATTTTACCTTTTATCACTTACGCTTACAACACTGCGCTGAGTGAGACCACCGGCTTTAGCCCGTTTTACCTTCTATACATCCGTGCATCACGCACTACTCTTGACACCATTCTCCCGTTTTCGGATCAGGAAAAGCCACATCTTGCAGAGGCACTCTGTCACGCAGGGGCGGCAAGGCGCATCGCACGTCTCCGGAATTTCGCATCCCAATACCATTCGAAGGCCCACCTACGATAAGCGACATCGACATTTCTGGTACAGTGAAGGAGATATGGTGTGGCTGTGGACTCCATACCACAAGCGTGGCGTGCATCAAAAGTTTCTGGCCCGCTACACAGGTCCCTTTGTCGTTTTGTCACGTCTTAGCGACGTTGCGTACGTCGTATGACGGCTCACATCAACCGGCCGTCGCTCCAGAAGAACTGACGTCGTGCATGTCGCATGTTTGAAGCCATACCACGCGCCACACGGATTGACTCACCCGGTGGGCATGTTCTACAACGGCGGAATTGATACTGGACTTTCCACGAAGGGTGAAAGAGAAGAAGGAAGTGGAGTTGGATTCTGGGCTAATCCTTCCGCGACCCTCCATCATCCCGCCTTGTAAAAATAAACATCTCTCAAAGTAACAATATGAATAAGGCAACATAAAAAATCACGTTCTTGCATAATTTGCAGCTGCCGCGAATTTTCGCTCGCGGACAACGCAGATTTTTCGCTCACAACCGAAGACGCCGCCGCCAACGCCGACCCCGACACCGACACCGGAATGTCTGCGAAACGAGGCGTTTAACGCTGTCGTGTTAAAATGCCTTCTGTGTGTTACGCACCTGTTCTTACACGTTGGAGAGCAAAAGTGCGGTCGACGCCACATTTGAGCCCAACAAATAGTGCATCGGAACCCCAAATATGCTTTGAAACAGAATGATATATTATTGTGCTACAAAGGAAACACGTGCGTGTTTTAGTTAAGTAGAAAATCGCTTAAACGTGTGTACTGTTTCACGAGAAAAATCCGTATTTATTTAGTCACTTCGCTATACACCAACTCCACCTTGGGTGTCCACTTGGAAGTTGTAGAGCTGCAACGAAATCTGGCGTCGTGTTCTGATAGCGTTATCTCGTATAAAAGTTGGCGTACAGTGTATAATTGCAGTCTGCATAAGATTGCGTCTAGCGTTTGTGTAATTGAAACCACGGCCGGACTGGGAAGGCTTGCGAACGTTCCACTTTACGGCTTTCGCAATGCATCTGCTACGACCTCCCGCCACACCACCGTGCTGTCACTGCAACCCTGCCGTTGCTTGGGTGCCTTGATGCCCGCGCGCTCCGCTGAGGGGGAAGACAGTCGCGTCGTCTGCTACGATGGCCGCCATTGCGCCTCCCGCCGCAGCTTGGTAGCATGCGAAACGCGCCTCACAGCGCGAATACGGAGAAGGTGTAGAATACATTACCCGAATTTAAGATACAATTGAAATCCGCTTTCAAACTGACCATGTTGCGCGCATGTTGGCGAACGCGTGGCTAGCACGCTGTTCACGCTGCCCGTTATCGATACTGACGCTAGAAGCCAGTCCTTAATGTTGACGCGCAGCGCGCAATTTTTGTGTGAACTTGAAGACAACAGAGCTCTGCAATAAAATGAACCTAGACTGATCGTCTTCAACCAGGAATCTGTACTTGAAGCTGTACTGGCATTAGGGTAACTACTAATCTTTTTCGGTTGGGGACTTCAAGCCCGACCTGCTTCTACGAGTAATTTTCCTACTGACTGGTTGCCTGGTGTGTTTCCTTCATGCTTCGTCTCGGGCATTTAGTCTATCTATTCTAGATGAACTACACGTATATATGCAGTTTCACAGAACTTATCTTGTGTTTGCAAGATTGGAAAAAAGTGTGCTTTTCACTCTATTTTATTGCTCATACAAAATGATATTATTCACTGATCAGTAATAACGTACTTTTTCCATATTACCGTTTTCTAACATTTCCCTGCAAACTTGGCCATCAGACTCGTGGCTGCTTTGACTACTTTCAGAGTGAGTTGCTTTGCAGCCTACTCTGCAGCAACCCTGTGATTTGTCGTTTCCCTCAATACAGCTTCTAGACACAATCCATCTCAGTAGTGTTTGAGCGCCTCGACGACCAGCCACTTTCTGAGCAATCCATTTTGGTACACCGGAAATCTTCAGCTTAACGCCACAAAGCGAGGGAGGCACTGCTGATGTTTCGGCGAGAGGCCTGCCTTGTTGAACGATTGTGACACTCCCGTGTGTGTTTCTACTGATCTCCTTCGCTCCCTCGTTCTTCTCTCCCTTGCTTTTCCATGTCTTCTTACCGCTTGCCTAGTAAACGGTAGCAAACCAGATATTTATATTCCAGTTAACCTCCCTGCCTTTCCGCTGTACATTTATCTCTCTCTCTCTCTCTCTCTGCAATATAACTGTTCACTTGAAGCCGAACAATTTATTTCTGTTTTTGAGAAGACTTTTTTACGAATATTCGCAAAACCGGAAGTAAGTGCTCCACCGGAAGTGCTTGGAAGAGAAAGGATTTGACACTCTGTGCTCGTGCCGCAAATAATGAAGGCGAACATCGGCCAATTTCTGGACACTGCAATGCCGGGAAGACTCGCGGTAGTGCTGGAGCTAGGTGGAAGCATTCGATCCGGTCCTTTCAATATTAATAATTATTTATTTATTGAATATTTATGCGTATATTTATTTTCATATGTCGCATGCTCAATTGAAGGATGTAGCATGTGAAGATATTAGCTCAACTATGAACTGCTTTTTTCGCAGAAGCGATTGATTGTAGTTGTTTTGTGACGTTTTGTGGCGCAAGGGCCAATTAATGGCCAAAGAGCACCAGGTCGTGGTACAAAAAGATGTGAGCAATGATTATGATAACCGGCTGTATAAGGGCCTTAAAATTCCACGCCCTAAAGGCGGGTAAGAACATATACCTATTAAAATCATGAGAGTTACTTGAAGTGTGTGAACAGATCTATATTTTATTTATTTATTTATTTATTTATTCAATACTTCGGACTCGTGGTCCATGCAGGGTAGTTATTACAAATACAAATACAAAAGAAGTAGCAATGACACAACAATAATAAAGGGTGAAGAACGTTATTTTGCAGTTTGATCACATCTATCAGTAAGGCAGTTCCATTCAATAATGGTTATATTATATATATATATATATATATATATATATATATATATATATATATATATATATATATATATATATATATATATACAATGACGTTATGGCGATGCCGTACGGAGTGAATAGCACTTGTGCCTCCTCAATTCCTTTGTGTCCAAAGGCCTGGAGGGTAGTGCTTTTCTTTGAGAGAACTACCGCAGCAGCGGCCTTTGTCGTGAAGCCGTGCTGCGGCATCCTGGGAATACAACATTAAAACTATGTACATCTTTAAGGATGCCGATGAGTGAATGATATTTAAAAAGAGGTTCGCTGCCTATGAACATTGAGGGGTGGAGTGGGAGATGTCGGCGGTATGATGGAAAATGCTTTTCTCTGATGGCATCAAGATGGGTGCATTGAAGGAGGATGTGAAGTACAGTGAGTGGCACGTCGCATTTCTCACACATGAGTGGGTCACCGCCGCATAAAAGGTGTGCGTGTGCACTGTGTGCGTCTGCACTGTGTGCGTGTCCTATTCTCATTCTACAAAGTGTGACTTCTGTATAGCGTGACTTTGACACCGGTGACCAGGCACCAAGACGTGGCTTGATGACAGGCAATTTATTTTTGGTTTCTCTATCCCACAAGCGATACCGGTGTGCCCTTAGTGATTTGTTTAGGACGGGCTTAAGGTCGACTGTAGGGACTCCAACAGATGTATTGACTGCGCTTTCTTGGACGGATGCAGCTAGTTTGTCTGCCAAGACATTCCCTTCTATCTCACGGTGTCCTGGGACCCAGCACAATACAACATACTGTTCGAGTGTGTAAGCGGTGCATAGCAGTGAATACAGCGAGACGATGGAGTTTTTGTGTTTCTTGAGGGTTTTCAAGGCCTTTACGACGCTTAACGAATCTGTGTATATGACTGAATTTCGTAATTGATATTGACCAATGTGTTTAACGGCAGCATATATCACATAGGCTTCTGCGGTGAAAATACTAGTATTACGATGCAGAACGCCGGCATCGGAGAATGATGGGCCGACCGCCGCATAAGACACATCAGTGTGAGGTTTTTGAAGCATCTGTAAAGTATCCAGGACAGGAATATTTGTGCTGTAATTCAAGAAAATCGTGTGGATATGTGCAAGTGGTGCGTCTTTAGTAACCTCTACAAAGGATAGGTCACAGTCGATAGTCAGCCACTGCCACGGTGGAAGCGCCATTGCAGGAGGCATAACGTTGTGTTCAAGAAGTGGAACACCCATTTCCTCTGCCAAGCCTCTCACACGAAGTGAGTAGGGCTGTCGCACCGAAGGACGGTTGTGAAAAAGGGCAGACGTGGACAAATAATTTATTGTGGCGTGTGAGGGGTATTCCTTGTTTGCGTTCACTTTGAGGAAATGTACAAATGATAAGTAGGATCTCTGTTGATGGAGCTACCACTCATTCGATTCGACGTAGAGGCTTTCTACGGGGCTAGTGCGATGGGCGCCCGTTGATAAGCCAATGCCTAGATTGTGGACAGGGTCAAGCATCTCTAAGGCGCTTGGTGTCGCACACAGATAAATGATTGCCCCCTAGTCCAGGCGAGTGCGTATGAGGCTTTTATACAGCCTCAACAGATATTTCATGTCACTACCCCACGTAGTGCGTGAGAACACTTTTAGAACATTCATTGTTTTTATGCATTCGTTTTTTAAATGATTAATGTGTGATACGAACGTAAGCTTGCTATCCAGAATTAGGCCTAAGAATTTGTGCTCCGTCTTCACGGAGAGATGTTGACCATGCAGGTCAATATCTGGATCAGGGTGAAGGCCTCTCTTTCGAGAGAAGACGACACAGGTGCTTTTTTGAGGATTAAGACTGAAACCATTCTCGTCTGCCCATTTGGAGATCTTGTTCAAACCTAGCTGGACCTGCCGCTCACACATCGAAAGGTTGCACGATTTTAAACTGACCTGTACAGCTCTCTATTATATCTAGGATTCTACCACGTACAACAAGGTTGGACAGATCTCTTAATATTCCAAAGCGCCATGTTGTGTCGTAAGCCTTTTCCATATCGAGAAACACAGAAAGAAAGAACTGCGTATGGACGAATGCGTCAGGGATTTGTGCCTCGATACGTAAGAGGTGGTCAGTGGTGGATCTACCCTCGCGAAATCCGCACTGGTGCGGGTCTAGTAGATTATTTGTTTCCAGGAAATGTATAGGTCGGCGGTTAATCATCTTTTCGAAAAGTTTACACAGGTAGCTTGTTAACGCGATGGGCCAGTAACGCCTAACGGAGGATGGATCTTTGCCCTGTTTCAGAATACGAATGACAATCGCCTCCTTCCAAGACGAGGGGATCTCGCCGGAAAACCAGATGGCATTGTACAGGGAAAGTGATGTTTTTTTTGCATTTCGGCAGGTAGGCTTTTCAACATGTCAAATACCACACGGTCAGAACCTGGGGCGGAATTACTGCAGCTCTTTAGTGATATCTGTAGCTCAGTTAAGCTCAAAGGTTGGTTGTATGCCTCGTGTTTTGTATTTTTCCGCTCTAGTTTTTGTTTTTCTATTCTTGTTTTGTACCGTTGGAAAACTTCAGAGTAATGCGTGGAACTAGACACTTGTTCGAAGTGTGCGCCTAGGCAGTTCGCCTGGTCTTCCAACCTGTCGCCTTCTGTGCTTACTAGAGGGAGCGAATACGCTTGTCTTCCTACTACCCTAGTGACCCCGTTCCAGACTTTACCATCCTGTGTATATGAACTGATGCCTGATAAAATCTTCTGCCGACTTTCCCTTCTAACCTGTCAGCGCGTCCTCCTGCCTTGAGACTTTATGTTCCTAAAGTTTATAAGATTCTCCGCAGTCGAAGAATCTCGAAGCAACCTCCATGCTTTGTTTTGCTTGTTGCGTGCAATGCGACAATCATTATTCCACCATGGGACACGTTTTCCAGACAGCCCACTTGTTTGTGGGTTGCATTTGGTTGCAGCATCGGTCAAAAAGGCTGTAAAGTAGTCCACAGCAGCTTCTATACTTAAGGTACACATGTTAGTCCAGCTTACGTGGGAAAGTTTTCCAAACTTTTCCCAATCGGCTCTTTCAGTCTGCCATTTAGGAACCTGTGGAGGAAATTGATTTCTTACTGCTGCGCTTAGAACTATTGGGAAGTGGTCACTTCCATAAGGATTCCCAATAACTTTCTAATTAAGGACTGGAAGAAGAGATGGGGATGTAGTGCTGATGTCTATGGACGAGTAGGTATTGTTGGCGAGGCTATACACCAGAGCACGCCTATCTCGCACCCAGGCTGCTGGCGAGCCGAGCGGATACTCTCGCACCCAGACGCCAGGCTGACCGGGGCTGCCAAGGCGCGCGCGGGCACTACTGCGTCGTCTTTGGATGCCAAAACAAGCCGCGCAACAAGAGGATATTAGCGTTGTCTGCGACGATTACGACGCACCACGTAAATAGTGCCGGTGCGGTGTTTGCAGCTTCGCCGCGAGTGGATAACTGTGATTCAAGCAAAAAAAAACTAGGAGCCGAGTGAAAATGCGCGAGTAAGTACACTAACTGCGTGTATTCTGCAGTGTGATGCCCACCTATTTCATTTTGCGAACCTAATTTGCGTGACATGCAGCTGGGTTGAAGGCAGGCGCGAGCTTTGTGTGGGGGTGCACTTCATACCTTTAAGCGTTTCCTTTGACGAGAATCTAGTGCAAGGGAGTGCTTTCAAGCACAAGCAATCCGCATGCTTTGCCACTTTCAACGTAGTATTAAGGTTTAGTGCTTTTGATGGCATCCACGCCTTCGAGATTTCGTTTTCAAAATGTAATAAATGGCACGGTGCTCCTGAACAGCTGGCCAGAATTTCGTGCTTTCATTTCAGTGTTTGATGTCCCCACATTTATTTGGACCCGAGGGATCCAGCTGCACATAATACATATATTGGCACGTAAGTACACAGTACTCGCTCCAGTGTCCTTGTTTACGTCGCAGGCGTAGCTAACCGGCTTAACTAAGAGTAGCACAGTTTCGCTTGTAAAGTACCATCGTTACAAGAATAAAATCGCGCAGGTAGCTGCCGAAGGGGATCGCTGAACGATACTGCAGGTTATACTGTCTGATAGCACGCTTTTGTGAGCAAGACGCATTATTGTAAGAGCGCTTGTGAAACAAAAGTTACGTTCCGCGAAACTACCCGTATAGCGTACTCTAATTATTACGCGATGCATGCTGAAATGATGAGCTTTCACAAAGCTTTGTGCACATCTTGTAATATGGGGCAACAAAACATCGTTTCACTCTTTCGCGAGCTGCACTGCAATTACGATTCACGCGTACTACAGAGAGAACGTTTTTTTTTTTACAAATGTAACAGCGTACGTATCTGAAGAGGTTGCTTCCGCAGCCCACTCAGCACGTACTGTATACATTGTGGACTTGCATGAGCAAGATGTTCTTGATGTTGCAATAAAATCAGCGAAAATGTCCAGGCTAGAAAAGACGCGAAACACGCTCTCCGACGGGCTGAGTTTCGGGAGTTTCACGTTTGCTCTGTGTAGCGTCTGCTGGCGTGGCAGCCCGCGCATGTTGTTTCGTCGTGTGTGCGATAGATGGCGCGACGCGCGATGCAAATATGGCGATGCGCATGGAATTCGCTGTGTTCTGGTCTATAGTATGTTGGTTCTTTCCGATTCAACAGACACGCGCCGGAAGAGAAGAGAAACTGTTCGATCAGACGACCTCGCGCATCGCAGCGAGAAGACCGCTATGCGCATTTAGGTCCCCAAGGACCAGATAAGGCTCCGGCAGTTCATCAACCAAGGACTGGAATTCTTGTTTTTGTAGGTTGTATTGTGGCGGTATGTATAAAGAGCCAATGGTGATGAGTTTATCGAAAAGAACTGCTCGAGCAGCTACTTCCTCCAGGGACGTTTGTAGTGGTAAATGTGTACATGCTACTGATGGATTGACTATAATGGCTACACCACCAGATGATACCGTGGCATCATCTCGGTCCTTCCGAAAAATGACGTAGTTGCGTTGAAATTTTGCGTGTTGTGGTTTTAAATGTGTCTCTTGTACACACAGCACTTTTGGATTGAGTTCATGGAGGATTTCTTGAATGTCATCGAGGTTTCGAGGAAGGCCTCGGATGTTCCACTGTAATATTTGTGTCTGCATGTTATTCATAGAAAGGTGCTGGATGTACAATAAGGAAGTGTGGAGCGTTAAAGTGAAATACTTTGTTTCAGGAGGCAGGACGGTCGTCCGGCCCCGTTATTGGCTTTTTCGTTTTCTTCGCGCGGTCCAGAGAACTGCACCGGTGTTTCGGCACCCGAGGTGCCGATGTCGTGTCCATTGCCTCCTCGGAGGCACTGGATGCCTGCACGGGCGGGCTAGTGGTTCGAAGTTCGGGCCTCGCCTGGTGAGACGAGGCCTTGAGACCCGACGGCCCTGGAGTCGCCGGTCCCTGTTCGCAAATTGGCGGAGTAGCCTGAACTACTGCCGCCTTGGGGGCCGGTGCCACAGCCGACGGTCCGCTCAGGACGGGCCGGGCGAGTGGCGGAGGTCGGTGCAACGCTGCCCCCTGACGCGCCGCATCCGCATAGGTTGTGCCATAGAAGGGTTCGCATCTCTTCCTGGTTTCTCTAAAAGAGATGTTTTCTCTCACTTTCAAAGAAATAACGTCCTTTTCTTTCTTCCATGCAACATAGGACCGTGAGTATGCGGGGTGCTCATCACCGCAGTTGGCACAGTGAGCTGCAGCCTCTCATTTGTCTGACATGTAGTCTTTAGAGGCACACCTGGCATAGGTGGGTGGTCCTTTGCACGTTAGAGAGCTGTGGCCGTACTTTTGGCACTTGAAACATCTTCGTGGGTTGGGAATGTATGGGCGCACTCTTAGTTTCGTGTAACCTGTTTCTATGGTATCTGGCAGTTCGCTCGATCCGAATGTTCGTATTATGTGCTCGGTTGGTCTCTCTGCGTTGTCCTTTCTTATTTTGATTCTTTGTACGTTGACGACATTTTGTTGTTTGCATCCATCAAGAATTTCAGGTTCGGAGAGGTTCAAAAGATCTTCATCTGAGACGACACCACGGACGGTGTTCATGGACTTATGGGGGGTGACTGTGGCAGGGATGCTTCCGAATGATGTAAGGTTGGAGAGGTTTTCGCACTGTTTTCTGTCTTTCAGCTCAAGGAGTATATCGCCACTGGCCATCTTAGTCTCCTTGTAACCTGGTCCTAGCTTTTCCGTAAGACTTTTTGCCACCAGATATGGTGAAATGATTCTGGCTTTTTCGTCTGACTGCTCGCTGTGGACAACGTGATACTTTTGAAAAAGTTCATGCGTTCTGGAAAAAAGTTGCAGGGATGCTTCGGTGCGTACGCGTCTGAGGGTACGATCGGTTTTGGAAAAAGATGAACCTAACATAGCATGCGTTTGTGGTTCGGCGACGGTGCCAACCGCCCACCATTGAGCCCAACAAGGGGACGCGACAGGAGATGTGCGAAGACAAGTCTGCCAGCGCCAGTCGTACACCACCGCTATAACCACATATGGGGAGCCAAGACTGCTCATCCACACAAGGTTAACCCTTGCCGCCAGGAAAAACGGAAGTAAACAGAAGTGAGGAGAATACAGGAAAGATGAAAAAGTGTGAAAAAAAGACGAAGGTGAGGAGAGTCAGAGACAGAAAAAGGCGACTGCCGGTTTCCCCAGGGTGGGTCAGCCCAGGGGTCCTGTCTACGTGAAGCCAGGGCCAAAGGGGTGTGTTGCCTCTGCCGGGGGGCCTTAAAGGTCCAATCACCCGGCGTCAACTCAGCCCCCAGGATCCCCTTTTCCTCGGACACGGCAATGCCACGCACGGCTAGGCGTTGTAGGGGTCGAGGCCCTCCTTAGCTCGGGTCCGTGGTGTCGCTACACACCAAACGCGTGCTCGCGCAGACGCCCCTGCGGGGCCGGAGCGATCGAGTGCAAACGGCCACCAGTGGTTAGATTGTGTCATTTGAGGAAAAGAGTTAAATCATTTGGTTTACGTTGTTCTATACGGTGTAAAAAACGAGGTTACATTGTACTATATCATGAAACAGCTGTATGCGGGTATGTGAAGTAAGAACTGCGACAGTTATTACTTCACGTGTACATGCCTGTGCGTTCTTTTCGGGCGTCCTTTTTTGTGCTTCAGCGACGCGCTGCAAGTATCGAGCTGCTGCTCGTTCTTCGTGTGACATTCCAATGTCTTGCTATCGCATCAATTGTTTCGCCCTTGCGGCGAAACTGTGACTTTGTTGCTAATAAGATCACGGATAATAAAAAGAACCTTTAGTCTTTCAAACTAACTCCAACAAATAGGATAGTTTGGCGATATCGCTCAGTTGAGAAGTAGTGTCGAACGTCGGTGTTTGTTAAAGCGGGACGTAATCCAATGTGTTCGATGCTGTCAAGTTTAGATTTGTAAGTCCGCTGTTATTTATTTATTTACTTACCGCATCCCTATAGTGGGCTGTAGCGCATGAAGATACGCGTATATACTCACCCATGGAACTGCTTTTGTCCTGAAAACGATCGAGCGCAAATAGTCTCTGTGCCAATATTGTGTTGTTTAAGAGAAGTGTTAACTGATTTAGATTATTTCTAGCTTGACACGGAAGGGGTGTGTCCGGGTGTGTGTAAATCTACAGCCATTCAATGGAAGCACGAACTATTTATCACGAAAACTCAATGATTTCGAGCATCCATCCATAGGAGAAGCGTATGCAGCCTTATCTACGCAGAATTATCAAGGAGACGCTCGCCTTCCGAACCGTTTAGAGAAGTGGGGGTACTCTGCTACGCCAGACTCTAAATGGTTCAAGGTGTAAATTAACATGTACTCTACTAATCGACCAAGTATGCCCGTTGGAGTGGTACTGCTGGAGCCGAAACATAAACGTCATCTCTTACACCTTATAAAACACACCCGCAGTAATGGCTCTAACCTGACTTGCGAGTTTTACTCAAGCATATTGTTAACGTCGGATCTACAAAAGCGCCGCGTCAGCATTATCAAGTCATTGTCCGCCGAAAATTACTCTTTAAATTAATTTTAATTACTAGTGCATCTTGAGGGGGAAACAGCGTAATATCATGGGTAAATTTTTGCACTAACGCACTTTTGAACTTTATATTGTACAGATTTCCGACATTTTTAGGCATGCTTAAAGGACCTCTAAACTACTCAGAGTTCAAGTTGAGGGAGTGGTTTATTTCCCGTCTTCACTACCCTTCCTAAGGTCCACGTCTCCTCCACTCTGCTTTTAACACGGAAGTGTTTTTTGTCGGGTCTACGAAGACATTGCTGACCTATTACGTCACCGAAATACTTCAGTAAAATGCAAAGGACAAAGAAAAGCAGAAGAAAAAAGTTTCGTTGGTTTGGGTGAACTGCAGTGGCAGCCGAACCCACAACCTCTGGGTCCGTGAGAAGAGGTGATGGGCGCTCTAGCCCCTGCGCTTTTCACGCTCTAGGATGACATTACAAACGCACCTTGTCTTCCCCACCTTCTCCCTCTCACAGTGACCTTGGGTGGCGTGCGGTGGTTCCGCCGCTTGGGGTCCAAGTGCAGTTCTGCATCATGATATTAACGAGCGCCGACAATGTGCGCTTCGCAGCGAGAGACATGCCAGCGTATGGCGACTCGATGCCAGCGTTCCTTCGCACGATGGAATGCTTCAATCCAGGCACCCTATACGAGAGCGGGAAGCGAAACGCCTGCTCACGTTTGCGGCGCAAGCTACGAACTCTGCCTCTCGCGTTCCTGAAGCGCTCTGTGGTATATGCATGAGCACAAGCCTAGGTTACCCTGTTACATGGAAGCACACACCTTCGCGTTTCTCTCCTCGAATGACGACGCTTTGAGGGAGTGCACGTCGACTAGCAATGTTTACTATGTGTTTGATGCCGCCTTTTTTGCGCGGGATTCCCTATATGCTGTATCCAGGAACATGTTAACAACTTCAGCTACCAGAAGGGTGAAATCGTGATCATGGGCGTTAGTATTCAGGACGGAGATGTGGCACTAGGCATAAACGTGGGTGCATCCTCGTCAAACGGTGCTATAGCTGTAAAACACCAACGAACATTGCGTAAGCTCTCATGTATCAATCAACAATAAACATTCTGTAAAGACGTTTATTGACTTCCCTGAAGACACTTTTGACGTTCGTGTATACCAACACGTATGACAGAGCGATCATCCATGTTTTTTCCTTGAAAAACAATTGGGCAATGACAGCACTAAGTGCAGAGCCTAAAAGGAACACGCGCTTCTAGGCGGGAGGCTGTTATCTCGAAAACCCACGAAACGAAGTGAAACTATTACTTGATTGCGTATGACTGTCATGCGACACAAGGCAGAACGGGCGTGTCACTGAGTGGAAAAGAAGGGCAGGAGACAATTCTCAACTAATATTTCTCGTATACGAAACAATAGAGAGCTTATTGCCTCATGACGTCACCGAAACAGAATATGGCGTCACGAAATCTGCCACAAAGGCGGGAAACGCCAGTAGACAATTATGCGCTCGTTCTTTGCATTTTCAGAGAATGATTAGGGGCCCAATGAATATTTTCATGGGTATTTATGAAGCATGCAGTGGCGTAGACAGGGGGGGGGGGGGGCGCACACCGGGCCTGTGGTCTACCCGAAATTTTTTTCTAATGGGATACAAGAGCACAAAGTTAGACTCGAGCCCACTTATCTGCCCAGACTCAATGAGGGATCAAGGAAGTGCCCCCCCCCCCCGAAAAAAATTTCTGCCTGCACCACTGCAATCATGTAATATAGTGCTCAGTGTTCTTTACCATGACTTGCATTGTTCCTCCCGATTCACTGGTCGTTGTTGACGGAGTAGACCTATCTGAACTGGAGAACTCGTAGGTATCTTATTTTTGTTTTGCCTGTCCAGACATAACGAGTGTCAGTTAGAACGACTGAATTTTTTGCGGAATACACTGTATATGGGAGAGCGCTCCATTTTCTCTAAAAGCAGTGTGCGGACAAATGGGCTGTGAAGGCTCGTTCACACCGGCGACTAGCAACGGTCACGCGACAAAGTTAGTCGCAAAGCGACTGGTCGGAAATGGTCGCAAATGCCGTTTTGGTCGCAAAGCGACTACTCTGGCCCAGTCAGTCGCTGCTCAATTTTTCAGTCGCGCAACTGTAGTCGCAAACTTCTGAGCCAATCACACGCGGAGGAACAGGCCTTATTTTACGGGGCAATGACACTACGAGCTAGGATGCGAGCAGACTTGAATACTGTATTGCGACGGTTATAAGTCGCACGCAGGTGTGGACATCGGTAGCATTGAGTCGTTTTTGACTACTGGTCGCCAGTGGTCGTGCCACCGGTGCTAGTCGCAGCAGTGAATGAGCCTTAACTTTGATGACAGTCGCGATGGGGTTTTGCTGAAGTCAAATTACGCATGCCACAGCCTCTCTGACGTTTAACGAACCCACAACATCCACTGTAGCTGGCGAGTTCGTTCTTCCAATCGATTTCGTTAACGTCTGATGAAGAAAAACTGTTACGATACTATATTGGCGTCTTTCCGCCATGATGAAAACGCTTTTTTCAGAAGGGCGTTTTAGGATATGAATAAGGCAACATAAAGGCTCACGTTCTTCCGTATTTTGCAGCTGCCTCGAATTTTCGCTCGCGGACAACGCAGATTTTTCGCTCAAAACCAAAGACGTCGACAAAGACACCGACACACAAAGACACAGACACCGGAATGTCTGCGAAACGAAGCATTTAACGCTGTCGTGTTAAAATTCCTTCTGTGTGTTACGCACCTGTTTTTGCGCGTTGGAGTGTGAAAGTATGGTCGACGCCAAATTTGAGCCAAACAAATTGTGCATCGGAACCCCAAATATGCTTTGAAACAGAATGATAAATTATTGCGCCATAAAGTACAACGCGTGCGTGTTTTAGTTAAGTAAAAAATCGCTTAAACGTGTGTAGTGTTTCACGAGAATAATTCGTATTTGTGTTGTAGCGAAGAGGAATGCCCAGCGCTGCAGCCACATCACCAGCTCTGCTCGAGGCACGAGCTGGAGCTGCCCAGCCGGTGTTTGCTGAAACGCTGCCTGCGCCTGTACAGCCCTTGCTGTCCCTGTTCGGAGGCTCTCGGCCCAGTGTTTTTGTTATATTTTTGGTAGAGGTGCTGGGTATTCCTCTTCGCTACAGTTTACTCACTTCGCACTACACCAGCTCCGCCTTGGGTGTCCGCATGGTAGTTGTAGAGCTACAACGAAATCTTGCGTCGTGTTCTGATAGCGTTATCTCGTTTTAAAGTGGGCGTAGAGTGCATAATTGCAGTCTGCATAAGATTGCGCCTAGCGTTTGTGTAAGTTATACGACGGCCGTACTGGAAAGGCGTGCGAGAGTTCCATCTTACGGCTTTCGCATTGCATCTGTTACGACCTTCCGCCGCACCACCGTGTTGTCACGGCGACCCTGCCATTGCTATGGTGCGTTGATGCCCGCGGGCTCTACTGAGGGCGAAGATAGTCGCGCCGTCTGCTGCGATGGCCGCAATTGCGCTTCCCGCCGCAGCTCGGCAGCATGCGAAACGCGCTTCACAGCGCGCAAAGACGGGGAAGACGCAGAATACAATACCCAAAATAAAGATGCAATTGAAGTCCGCTTTTTGACTAAGATCAAAGTGACCATGTTGCACACATGTTGGCGAACGCATGGTTAGCACGCTGTTCACGCTGCCCGTTATAGATATGGACGCTAGGGGCCAGTTCCTAATGCTGACGCGCCGCACGCATTTTTTTGTGAACTTGAAGACAACAGAGATCCGCTATAAAATTAACCTGGACTGATCGTCTTCAACCAGGTACCTGTACTTCAAGATTTACTGGCATTATGGTAAGTACTAATCCTTTTTCGGTTGGCGACTTCAAGCACGACCTGCTTCTACGAGTAATTGTCCTACTAACTGGGTGCCTGGTATGTTCCCGTCTTGCTCTGTCTCTGGCAATTAATCTATCTATTCTAGATAAACTATACGTATATATGCAGTTTCACAGAACTTATAATTTGCTTATTTATGTGCAACTTGCCTATGTCTTGAAGACGTAAGTAAGATAGGAAAAAAACTGTGCTTTTTCTCTATTTTATTGCTCATACAAAATGATATTATTCACTGATCAGTAATAAAGTACTTTTCCCATATTACGGTTCTCTAACATTTGGCTGCAAACGTGGCCATCACACTCGTGGCTGCTTTGACTACTTTCAGAGTGAGTTCTTTTGTGGCCTCCTCAACGGCAACCCTGTTATTTGTCATTGCCCTTAATACAGCTCCTAGAGACAACCCTTGTCAGCAGCGCTTGAGCGGCTCGACGGCCAGCCTCTCTCTGAGCAATGGAATTTGGAATAACGGAAAGCTTCAGCTTCACACCACACAGCGAGGGAGGCGCTGCTGAAATATCGGCGAGAGACAAGCCTTGTTGAACAATTATGACACTCCCGTGTGTGTTTCTACTGATCTCCCTCTCTCTCTCTCATTATTTTCTTTCTTGCTCTTTTATCTCCCCTTACCGCTTCCCCAGTGAAGGGTAGCAAACCAGATAGTTTTTCTGGTTAACTTTCCTGCCTTTCACTCTCCATTTATCTCTGTCTATGTCCAGTATAACCATTAACTTGAAGCCGAACAATCTATTTCTGCTTTTGAGAATACTTTTTACGAATATTCGGAAAACCGGAAGTAAGTGCTTAACCAGAAGTGCTTGGATGAGAACAAGATTTATCACTTTACTAGTGCCTCTATTAACGAAGGCGAACGTGGGCCAATGTCTGGAAACTGCAGTGCCGGGCAGACTCGCGGTAGTGCTGGAGCTAGGTGGAAGCATTCGATGAGGTCGTTTTAATACGAATATTTATTTATTTTTTGAGTATTTACGCGTTTATTTATTTTCATAGGTCGCATGCCTAATTACAGGCTGTAGCATATGAAGATATATGCTGAACTATGAGCTGCTTTTGTCGCCGGAGCGATCGAGCGCAAACGGCGACCAGTGGTTAGACTGTGTCGCTTGAGGAAAACAGTTAAATGATTTAGCTTACGTTGTTCCATACGGTGTACTAAACCAGCTTACATTGTACCATATCATGAAAGAGCTATATGCGGGTATCTGAAGTAAGAACTGCGACAGTTGTTGCTTCAAGCTTGTCCAGTACATGCCTGTGCGTTCTTTTCGGGCATCCTTTTTAGTGCTTCAGCAGCCCGCTGCAAGTATCGAGCTGGTTCTCGTTCTTCGTGTGACATTACAATTTCTTGCTATCGCATTCATTGCTTCGCTGTGGCGACTAAATTGTGACGTTTTTGCTAATAAGATCAATAACAAGAACCTTTAGCCTTTCAAAAGAACTCCTACGAATAGGATGTTTGGCGTTACCGTTCAGTCCAGAAGTAGTGTATGAACGTAGGTATTTGTTAAGGAGGGACTTAAGGCAATGTGTTCGATGCTGTCAAGTTTACATTTGTTAGTTCCTTCTTATTTATTTATTTATTTTAGTTACTGTAGCTCTATAGTGGATTGTAGCGAATGAAGATACGCGTCTCCTATGGAACTGCATTAGTCGTGGAAGCGATCCAGCGCAAATAGTCCATGTGGCAATATTCTCTGGTTTGAGAGAAGTGTTAAATGATTTAGATTATTCGTACCTTGCCATGGAAGGGGGTGTGTGCCGGTGTGTGTAAATCTATCGCCATTGAATGAAAGCACGAACTATTTATCACAACTCCATGATTTCGAGCATCCAACCATAGGAGAAGCGTATGTGGCCTTATCTACGCAGAATTATCAAGGAGACGCTCGCCTTTCGAACCGTTTAGAGAAGTGGGGGTACTCTGCCTCGGTAGACTGTAAATGGTTGAAGATGTAAACTAATATGCACTCTAGTGAACATTCACCTACGAGAAGCAGTGCCGCTGGAGCCGAAACATATATGTCATCTCTTACATCTCATAAAGCGCACCCGCAGTTATGGCTCTAACATAACTTGTGAGTCTTACTGACGCATATCGTTAACGTAGGACCTACAAAAGTGGCGCGACAGCATTATTAAGCCATTCTTCGCGGAAAAGTACTCTTTTATTCAAGTTTTATTACAAATGCATCTTGAGGGGTCAACAGCGCAATATCATGGGTCAATTTTTGCACTAACGCACTTTTGAACGTTATATTGTTGGGCAGATTTCGGACATTTTTAAAGACCTCTAAACTACTCCAAGTTGAAGTTGAGGGAGTGGTTTATTTCCCGTCTTCACGACCCTTCCTAAAGACCATGTCTCCTCCTCGCCGCTTAATAACACGAAAGTGTTTTAGATGCGAAGCAGCTTTTGCTCGGGGCTGCGTCCGTCCCTTGGCGACCGTCCGCTTTCTACCACCTAGCATAGCCATCTGTAACATATTGAGCGCGCGCTCGCACCAAGGAGAAATCTTCTTCCACTTGCTCTTCGACCGCCTTAATGATGATACCTGTAGAGCACTTTAGGGGCCCGGGCTGCCGTATGCTGTCCTAGCTTGGCGTAACGCAGGCAAAACCATGTGTGCTGGCACGCGCTCGCGCGTTCGGACTCTGTAAGGGGCTGGGTAAGAAGTTGTGGTCTCTCCCCCTTACAATCTCTCAGCAATCACGTGATGGTGTCGGGGAACGACATTCTGTAGACGAGCGATGAACCTGCGTGGCGTGCTCCAACAAGAGTTCAGGACGAGTAACAGCAAGAGCAACTACAGTGATTTCATGGTGTGCTCCACTTTCAAGGACGCGTTAACATCAGGCAAGGTGCCCGTGATGAACGGAACTGTAAGTAGACCCATGCGCTGCTTCGCATCCCCACATGGTGCACTCTTAGTGGGAGATGGTCTAATTTTTTTTATCGGTGTCTAGCCAAGACTATGCTGACCTATTACGTCACGGAAATACTTCACTAAAATGCAGATGACAACGAAAAGCAAAATAATAAGTTTTGTTGGTTTGGATGAACTCCTGTTGCAGTCCAACCCACAGCCCCTTGGTCGGCCAGAACAGGTGACGGGCGCTTTAACCCCTGGCTTCTGACGCCCTTGTATGAGAATTGACAAAGGCGCTTTCTCTCTCTCACACCTCCTCCCTGTCACAGTGACCTTCGGTGGCGTGGGGTGGCTCCGCGGCTTGGATTCCAAGTGCAGTTCTGCATCATGACACTAACGAGCACCGACAATAAGCGCTTCGTTAGTTTCACGTTTCGGTGCAGTGAGAGACATGCCAGCGTATGGCGACTAGGTGCCAGCGTTCCTTCGCACAATGAAATGCTGGCATCCAGGCACGCTATACGCAAGCGGGAAGCGAAACGCCTGCCCGCATTTGCGGCGCGAGCTACGAAATCTGCATCTCGCTTTCCTGAAGCGCTGTGTGCAGAGGCAAACGCCTAGGATACCCTGTTCCTTGGAAGCGCATACCTTGGCGTTTTTCTCCTCAAATGACGACGCTTTGAGGGTGTGCATAACGACTATCAGTGTTTATTATGTGTTTTAGGCCGCCATTTCTGCGTGGGATTTCTTATATGCTGTATACAGGTACATGTTAACAACTTCAGCTACTGCAAGGGTTAAATCATGACCATGGGCGTCAGTTTTCAGGACGGAGATGTGCCACCAGGCATCAACGTGGGTGCATCCTCGTCAAACGGCGCTCTAACTGCAAAACACCAACGAACATTGCCTAAGCTCTCATATATTGATCAACGATAAGCAGTCTGTAAGGACGTTTATTTTCTTCCCAGAAGATACATTTCACTTTCGTGTTATACCGGCACATATGACACAGCGATCACCCATGTTTCTTCCTCGAAAAACAATTGGGGGAATGTCAGCATTAAGTGTTGAACCAAAAAGGAACACGCGCTATTCGGAGGCACGCTGTTATCTCGAAGAGGCCCCAGAAGAAGTGAAATTATTTGATCGCACACGACTTTCATGCGAGCCCAGGCAGAACGACCAAGGTAAATGTAACTGGTAGCGAAGCTTCCATAGACGTCCTTACGTTCAGAAAATGGCGACTGATCAGCTGCTCATGGGGCTAAGCGCCATGTGTGTGGGGAGGCAACACGGCCACGGAACAAGAAATGAAGCGGATGTGACGCAACATTCGGTGTTTACGTGACGTCATTTTGTTGGCACTAGCGCGAAATGTGATCTAAAAATTGTTTTCGTAGGCCCCTGATCGCTAAGGAGTCGCGTTAAGGCGAGCTGGCGAGTCCATGACTATATAGTGCGCTTCAAGTCAACGCCAGCTAAACTAACACCGACTCACGAGTACGCAGTGGTGTTTAAGTGTACTGCCGTTTCATAACTAGGAAAGTTATTCTTGGAACTTTTAATCGGCGTTCGTGGCATCTTCCGCAGTCGGAATAAAGCAACCAACAGTGTACCCCTCACATTTTCAGCGTTGCTTATTTGCTTCGCACATGCGCAGGTTTCTTAAAGTGCACATTCCTTGTGTGCTTCAGTTCTATCAAGAAGGGATGACGCCTAGTCACGTAAAAATTATGACATTTCTGTTTTATTCAGTGCTCTCAATAACGCAATCTTACTACACTGCACACAATGAGCACCAGTTGTGGTAATATGTACATTACAAAAAGTGCCCGGACACAACGTGCACTATGTTTTGCCTTACGCTCCGATAAATTACTGTTACATGTGACGTATGCAGGCATGCGAATCCTAGAGCGATACATAACATGGCGATATAATCACAGATATCAGGAATATTAGCAGGCTCTCCCTGTTCACTAAGGAAGCCGGGCTGCAGTAATACTGATTCAAGAAAATCCAGCGAGCACAGTATTCCGAACGTAATCGGTTTTAGTGGTTTCTTATGTAGAATGCATGGGTCACCAGGTGTACGTGTGTTGTTATTGCGTCCTTGCACATCACATGGTTCCCGCGGGTACCGAATGAAGCACTCGACGGTAAATGTTATCCGCATCATCCCGGTGCCCGTTGGGCACTGTCGTCAACACGTTCACCAACGATGAAACGCACTTCACGACTCCGCGCACAGGAAAAATTAAATTCTCACGAAAATTATTCATAGAATGCGTACAAGTGCGGAAGGCCAAAACATATCAGCGGGCGTGTCGTCCCAGACGAACTTTCCAAGCACACCTTTTCAGACATGGCAGGGGCTGCACTGAACAATAATGCGTGCACTTCTCTTTAGAGGGCGCTAAGAAAAAGGTTTTTCGTAATAATTAGACACTGTCATAAAAACCTTTTCACATTGATTCTACATAATATTGTTCGGCAAAAAATACGTCACTAGTTAAACATTAAGATTGCTTCACCCTTGAATAAAACTTGGGTTTTCGCCATTAGTGTTTGTTCCCTTCAACCTAGTCGCGCTTCAATCGCAGCACCCATATCCCCTTGCTGATGCTGCTGGCAATAGGTTGTGAACCGCTTTTCGCCCGAAGCTGCGAGACCTATTTGGATCGACCTTGGAGCGGGTGTGTTAGTGACGACTGGAAAAGAAGGGCAGGAGACAATTCTCAACTGATATTTCTCGTATATGAAACAATAGAGAGCTTATTGCCTCATGACGTCACGGGAACAGAATACTGGGGTCATGAATTCTGCCAAAAAGGCGGGAAACGCCTGGAAAGAATTATGCGCTCGTTCTTTGTATTTTCAGAGGTTGTTTAGGGGCCCTATAAATAATTTCATGGCTATTTATGTAGCATGTAATAGAGTCGCAAGGTGGTGGCAGGGGCAAATTACGGCATTTCGCAAGACACCAGAAGCAATTCGCCTGGTGCGCCACCGATGATGGCGCTGCGAACTGCGCTCCGGTGACGCGAAGGCGGGCATTCGGCTTTTGTCGTCTGCTAGGATCTGGCTTGAACAGCAGCATTTTTGCATAGTTCGCTCGCGTCACGCGGCGTTTCTCGACTAGTATCAGTATTTTATACCAATGATAGTTATTTAGTTGGCTGCTAGCACTGCGGGAGGTTAAAATAACGTTAACATTTAATGTATCTTCTATACACCCACAGCCATTGCGGTCAGGATCATGCCCCCGAATTCGTAGCGTCACTGACTGGGCTGGCTGGAGTTGAGATAGCTTACGTGAAAGCGCGAACTTTCCGCCAAGCGAATTAGAGAGAGACTACGCTGCTTTGTAAGCGAAGCGCCATCAATAAAGTTAGCGTTGTGTAAACATACCTGAGTTGAACGAAAATTCACACTCCACTCCCAATTGTAGCCATGTGGACTTGTATGCACAAAGCGTTAGCCGACAAAATAAAATTGATAGCTTCATCGACCAGCGGGTTATTGCAGAATATTTCATAGTTGATGTTATCAATCCCTGTTGATGTATAAACTTTAAGATTCGCGATGAGGTTCGCGAAACCTACAGCAGTGACGGCGATTAGAGCCATGAAAGGGAAGGGTAGATCTCGGACAAATCGCACATTGGAATAATTTTCTTGGGTAAATACAGCATGGGCTGCGACGAGCAAAACAAAGTCAAGGGAGTGTTACTTCGCTAGATCTCGGACACATCCCATTGGTTGGTTAAATTCTGACGCTCATCCGACGCCACCGCTGACGGCCCTTCCCTTGTAGCCCTTCAGGTCAGGGACATCAAGTTCGCAGCGCTTACGTGGCACTTACTGTGCTTCCGTCGTCATGGCAACATTAAAAGGAGCCGCTCGCTCCTTCTCGCCTCCTCGTCGTCCGCAGTTTTATATTAGATATGAAGCAGCTTTTGCGCTGGGCTTTGTCCCCTAGTTCCATTGGTGACCGCAGGCTTTCTAAAAGCTACCATAGCCATCTGTAACATATTCAGCGCGCGCTCACGTCAAGGAGAAGTCTTGTTCGTCTTGTTCTTCGGCTGCCTTGATGATGATACGTGCAGAGCACTTTAGGGGCCCGGGCTGCCGTATGCTTTCAAAGCCGGGCATAACTCAAACAAAACCACATGTGCTGGCACGCGCTAGCGCGTTCAGGCCTGTGTAAGGGGCTAGGTAAGATGCTGTGGCTTCTCCCCCTTACACTCTCTTAGCAATCATGTGATGGCGTCGGTGAACGAGATTCGGCGGACGTGCAATGAACCAACGCATTGTATCCTAATCAGAACGCACTGGCACGCGCTATCGCGTTCGGGCCTGTGTAAGGGGCTAGGTAAGACGCTGAGGCCTCTCCCCCTCACACTCTCTCAGCAATCACGCGATGGCGTAGGGGAACGAGACTCGGCAGACGCGCGATGAACCCGCGTTGCGTGCTCCAACAAGAGTTCGGGACGAGCAACAGCAAGAGCAACTACAGTGAATTCATGGTGCGCTCCACATCGAAAGACGCGTTAACATCGGGCGAGGTGCCCGTGATGAACGGAACTTTAAGTCGACCCATGCGCTCATTCGCATCCCGACATGGTTCCCTTTAGTGGGAGATGGTGAACTTTTTTTATATTTTTCTGGCAGACGTGTTTTTTTTTCGTTGCCATGTGCGCAGTGCGTCTCTTTTCTTTCCGTGCGTGTGCGTTCGTGCTGGCGTGCTGTGCTTGGCCGAGCATGCTTGTTTTTCGTCTATTCGCTAGTACTGCGCAATGCGTTTGAATGCACGCAACCAGCATGTGCCAGAACAAAACACATGAATTCTACTCACAACACAACACATCTTTGGTGTGATTTTATGCTACGTTTCCGAAAACCCATATTGCCATATAATGGGGCAGGATACACGTTGATGAATTGAACAGAAGGGAAGGAGTCACAGCGTTTTATGACTAAACAACACAAAAGTTGTAACATTTAGAAATTGACGAACAGTGAAATACAGAAATAGAACAGAATGAAATGCATAGACACTTTCAGCTATAAAACGTATAAGCAACACGACATGTGTATTTAGTGCAATACGGACCAGAGTGCCGAGGAGATTTTGATTTGATTTGATAGAGTTAAACAAATAAAGGAATTCAGGCAAAATGTCAGTGCATAACAAAAACACTACAGACGCTCAAAATACCTTAATTTGGAATAATAATAAAAAGATAGGCATAATAATATCTGGGGTTTAACGCACCAAGACCACGATATGATTATGAGAGACGCCGTAGTGGATGGCTCCGGAAATTTCGACCACCTGGGGTTCTTTAACGTGCACTAAATCTAAGTACACGGGCCTCAAATGTTTTCGCCTCCATCGAAAATGCAGCCGCCGCGGCTGGGATTCGATCCCGCGACCTTCGGGTCAACAGTCGAGCGCCATAACCACTAGACCACCGTGGCGGGGCGAAGATGGGCATATTAACCACCGTACTAATGCGGAACAGAAAACAATTAGCTGTATATTTGATCAGACGTTGCACAAATGTCCATGAACACGTTCACTATTGCTAATCAAAATGATAAAGCAGATTTAGCGGAGTAAGTAGTACATTGACTAAAAACAAGGACACAATATTTGGTGTGTAAGAGGTCAAACATTTACAGCACTACATCCCATACTATGCGAGGGCTGTATGCAGTTGTCCTTACGCTGACGGTGCTCGATAACTAAGCCTGTGTATAGAAGAGAGCGCGAATGCTTTACTATCGAACAGCCACGTGCAGCTGTCCTTAACAATAGGCCTATCTAACAGCGATAGCAAGGAGGACTGCAAATGGAGCCACTCGGTTAGAAACGCTATACTTCATCCTTATCCTGTTCTACCGCCACAGTTTCTCAACTCAATCATGCAGCTTCCCGCTGACTACACTGTCGATATTTGTCTAAAACGCGACGGCGGTGATGCATGAATAAAGTTTCCGGTAAAGCATTGCATCTGTTAGCAGAGTGTCTTACTATTTGCCAGAGAATGTAAACTTTTCTTCATTTTTCCTTGCACCGAGCGACGGATTACTGCAAGAGGCGGACCTCACACGCGTTTAGAATAGGAATGTTCGTTGCAGGTGGTTAATTAAATATATTTAAGAAGCGTCAAAGACACGTGCAGTAGTGCAGAGGTAAGCGCGTCGCTACCATTAATAATGTTTGCATATTGAAAGGATTCATACTACCGCATAGGCACGAACACAAATGTGGAACACACATCCGTACAGACGCGTGCAACGCCAGTTTGCGAATTCAATACAGCACGCTGGATATACTAAGAAAATGCTTCGTGGTTCAACTTGTTCCAGCGAATTTCCTAAAAAGGCAGACATTAATAACAATTTCTGATGCAGTTTGGTAGTTCGATATCTTTGCACGGCAAACTTTGAGATATTGATTTTAATATTAGGGCTGGTGCTTCAGTTGTTGAAAGACGGGCTGAGAAGTTGACGATGAAAAGTGGTGCAGTGGGAGGAATCCGAAGATTATGAAACCATCGCCGCTTGTTTTTCCTGTAATATACGACCCCGGTATAAAATTAATTAATTAATAATCATTAATAATATTATTGATTAATTAATTATTTAGGCGATCTCAGCAATAAAATTTCAAGAGAAATTGACCCATGTCAATCGTGACAGTTAGTGTCAATAGAAAGACGGCAGCTCCATTACACTCAGTCAGCGTTGTGAAAACGCGTCTAGCGTCTTGTATACGCTCCCTTGCACTAGGGACATTCGCCGAGGAGTTTTATTCAGTCTGATGAGGCACGCACGAGCGGCGTAGTGGTGAGTAGATCAGAAAGAGGTCCCACAGTCTTGCCTTCGGAACATTTGTAACATATTAAGCAGCGTCTTAAGCAAAAAATCACAGCATATCCACGGAGTGAATGATGATGAGTGGGCGAAGCTGCGGAGGTTCATCGGTAAACCGTGAATGTTCCGTGAATTCTGCCCAGTACATCATCACCGACGTGAGATCGGGCGCGTTTATACTAAAGGTTCGATGAGTTATGACGACTTGCAGCGCACTTTAATTTTACTGTACGCTGTGAATTTTCATTGTTTAGAAAACCATTGCTTAGAAAACATCTGGCGTCTTTCGTTAAGCAGCTGGCGTCTTTTCGTTTTGCTTTAGAAACATCTGGTGTTCTTTCGTTTTGCTTTTACAAGACATCTGGCGTCTTTTGTTGGTTTATTTCATCAATCAACGGCGTTTTTGAACAAAATTTTTATTGTTTTCATCACGCAACAGGAGAATCTCACCAGCACTACCTTGGAGGTAAAGAATGGCTGCTAATGGGAATGAGAGACAGAAGAAGTCGGCTTTTAGCTAACGCTGCGAATTTTTTGTTGTTCAACAACGCACAGGAAAAATCTCCCACCGGCACCACCTTGCAGGTCAAAGCGTAAGACTGGTTACATACTACGCTACGAGGGACGAACGGGTGCCGCTATAAGGAGCTTCGCCCCTAAAACTGCCGCGGGCAACTAAATAAAAATGAGGCTTTCAAAGGTGCCGTCGGCTGCTCAGCGAGCACGAGGTGCGTGGCGCGAGCCCTGACTTAGTGCGATCTTCCTACGAGGAGATCGCTCATAAGTGTACAAAATAAAAGTTTTCCCTCTCTCTCTCTTCTAGGTGCGCCAGTCACATGCGCATTTTACCAGCCTAGCTGTTTATGCCAGCTGTGGGTAGTATTCCAGCAACAGAAAATTATGTTCGTCATGAGCCGGCCCGCTCTACGTACGTCCTGTTCTTCATCTTCTCCTTCGCTTCCTGAACACCTGCACCGATTTGTCCGGCGTGAGATGCAATAACTCTGATGGCCGCGAGAACGAGTAGAGAGAGAGAAAGAAAAAAGAAAGAAAAGAGACAAAAAGGAAAGAAACAAATCAATTCTTGGCAAAAAGAA
>NC_051185.1:96273319-96338868 GCF_013339695.2 Rhipicephalus sanguineus | reverse complement strand
TCATTTACGTTTGTCATACAGTCACATTATGCCATTCCAATTTTGGTATACACCCTATGAACTAAACGGCCAGGAGAGCGCAAATTCGAAGGCGGCTAGATAGGTAGATAGACAGATAGATACGCTCAAAGTCGCAGAAGTTCGCTATTTAAGAAAAAAAAAAAAGCAAGATAGACGCAAACCCACAGGTCTTCATAGCTCGAAAAGTCACCGATGATCACGATACTCCCTCATGCGAATTCTGAGCGCAGCTTTGTGTTGAGGGAACGCGAACTGTGTTTGAATGTCTGGCTATCCGCATTGGAACATTCGTTACATATTGCCACAGAAACTGCCAGTGCTCGAGTGCTACGCACGCCACTCTGTGCGTTGCAGGCGTCATCGACATCCCCGTCACGACAAGCGAGACAGTAGCAGCGCACCCATCAGCCCTGCGTGCGCACGAGCTCCGACCGAAGGGCGAGCCCACATGACGGAGGAAGAAAGCGATGCCAGAGGCCAGTGGCTCGTGATATCGACCGAATCCACGTGCGCTGTCTTTCGTCCTCGTTCGCTCTATCGGTTACGCCGACTACGCCAACGGCGATGCCGAACAACGCAGGAACAGACGCCTAAGAGCTGCGCTTTAAAAGCACAGCGCGTATCGTAGAACGCCGTGGACTCGAATCGGCGTGCACAGCTCAGTCTCACGATGATTTGGACACGCCTAATTCACTCCATATTCTTCATTAAATTTGTATAACAATGTTCTTGCAGAATTTCGCTTTCGCAATTTGTTTAGGAGCGCTAGATTTCACGAATGAACAGCGCGTACATAGCCTCAGCCGTGCGCCCGTCGCGCGGAAAGACTATATATGGCGGACGCCGCCGGAGCGGAGGCGTGGCGGTGACGTGAACAGCGTCATCGCCGCGCCGCGACGTCACTGCCCCGCCCATTCGCCAGACTCTCCCCATCGACGGCTCTGCTGTGATCTACGCCGCAACGCTACTGCAGTTGGAGCCGAAATATTTGCAGTAGCACTACGCATTCGCTACTTAAGCGGAACTTCAATGTTGCTCAAGGCAACTGTGCCAACGTTGGGCAAATATGTTCACAAGTTCCTATGAAAAAGCCATAACGTGTAATTGTTTAAGTAAAGCTTCAATGCCACCGCGATTCTTTTAGCCTAAAGCGCCATTCCTTCCAAAGCGCCACTACATAAAGGGACACTAAAGACGACTAGCAATTTATGTCAGAGTGAAAGCTCGATGTATGACAACGTCTAAAAAGGCAGTATTATCAACAACAGTGCCCTTCTTACCGAGAAATTAAGCTAAATGTATCGCACGATGAGCGCCACGAGTGGGACATTTTGGAAGTGATCCCGATGACGTGGGAGAGTCTGAATACAATTAATCACTAGTAATCAAACTAGCTGCAATACAAAAAGAACCTTCCGTGCATCAAGACGCGTAACAAAATGCTGCTTGTTCGTTTCTGTTTCATTCATGGAAAAAAGAACCTCCTTGGCGTTGCCATGGGGAACGGCGCGCGTGGTTCAAAAGTTCCGTTTTCGCCGAACTGCGCTTCTCGAGGCGTCCTGCTTCGCTCACGTGGTCTCGTCTCAGTGGTAGTTTCGGTATAGCGTAATGCCGCGTGTGTTTTGCACCGTCGTGAAAGTCACTCTGACAGAAAGTTCGACAAAATGTCGCGTGCATCGATATTGCCGGATGCCCTACTTGTGGATGCCGCCAGTGGACGCCGCCGCGCAGGAAAGGCGGGCAACGTTGGGCACGGCAACAGTGAAGTCAGAAACACCGGTTTCAGGCGGGTGATTTGATGTGCGCTAACGCGATGCGGACAACTCAAACGTGATTTTATCTCAGAATTAGCATTTCTATGGCACAAAAGTAGCACTACGAAGTTTCTGGACCGCTATTTACCAACTTCAACGTCGACTTAATATTTGCCTTTAGTGTCCCTTTAACGCTGCAGTTGGAACAGCTGACGGCTGAGCGGCCGGCCATGGCTTTGCAAGGCGATAATGCCGCGTGCGAGAATGCCGAACAATCGGAGGCCAACGGCGGCGTGGTTCGCCGTCTGCTTGCCTCGAACCGGAAACCGGCAGCAAACGACGCATCCCACAGTATCTCGCTCTTTTGCCAGTCACCTACCGAGCTACGGCAGCGGTCATCCTGCCGTCCACGTCATAGGTTATTTGTGTGCATGCAAACCAGGGAGTGTTTGACAGCGCCACTCGTAGACATGACGGCGTATGTGGAAAACTCGCCATCAGGGTTTTCATTGTAGTAATATGTTGGATTTCTGTTGGTTTTCATTAAGTTATTGGTTTTTCTTAGGGTTGTATCAAACAAAGAAGCGAGCCCTCGAAATTTCCCTCTTTCATTCATTTGTAGCATGGCGCCACATTGCTTATCCATGAAATAAACCGTTTTTCAGTATGAATTCAGCTAATGCTGTTTTCAATAATTGTGTTGGCTGCGATTTCAAGAAACTGAACCGCATTTCGAAGTACAAGGTCAAGAAAGCACTGAATATTTATTTCAGATCACACTGAAAGAAAATTCAAAACACGCGAACTGCCGTATTTTGGCTGCATCCATTGTAATCATGCTTGCTGTTGGAGAGGAATATAACACTGACGGATGATCAGGCACCGAATTTATCCCTATAACACGCGGCTTTTATGCTTGTAAAATTCTTCATGCTCTTTCTGGTGCTGCAAGGGCAGTTGAAGTGCCTTTTTGCGTTCCTAAGCTTCCCAGCTACGATTTGTTTGGGGACTCACGTCCAGCTGTCTCCCGACGAGGGATCGCGCATGGAAGTGTGGTAAAATGCCTGGTATGGTGCCATGCTTTACCCTTTTCGGCTTCAGGGACACCTGGATCACACTCCCCGGACTTCTCACAAACCCGAAAAGAAAATCGCCCCAGTGTAATATAGTGAGAGAAAACACACTGGAGCAACAACTTTATATGTGCACTGAGTTCGCTAATGTCCAGAAAAAAAACACAGGGATCAAAGAAATGTGGAAGAGGAAACATAAGGTTCAGTAAAGCTTGCTGCTGGCAGAGTTGGGTCATACTTGCAAGGCAAAAATGGATACGCACAAACTATAGACAAGGACGCAACTATGTAGACAAGGACGCTTCAGCGTCCTTGTCTATAGTTTGTGCGCATCCATTTTTTCCTTGGAGAATAAATAAAGACTGATACGACAAACTGGAGCCGGCCAACGTTTTGAATGACATAAGTGGGAGAAAAAGGTTGAGTAAATATTTTCTGAAAAAAAAAACAAAACAAAACGGAGTCATTCTTAATTACAAAGCATTTTCATGTAAAACTTTAAGTAGCAGCACTCCGTTGACTATATTTATGCACCTACTCTTTTGCAATGTACGCCTGATCTAGGCTATATAACCTAAAGGGCTGTTAGGCTTCACGCTATTCGTGAAACATGCGCGCTTGCGTGTGACTGAAAGACTGCGCAGGCATACAATCATAAGTTGTCATTGTATTTTAGTATGAACTCATCATTGTAACACTATGAAGTCTTGCATTTTAGAAACTTCATGCATTGGCTTATAAGTAGCTTCTTCACTCTTGCGAAATAATTGCAAACGTTAGGAGGTGATTGTGACCACTAGCCCCGAAAATCGCTATTTTTTCTCTCCGTGCAGCGTCCCTCGCCAAGATGGCCCTCGGAGGCAAACCTCCTGGTCGTCGCTAAGCCGGCTTCGCTTTCAGGGAACGCCGTGTTCCGAGACGACCGATCGACTAAATATCGAACAGACGTCCAAAACACCTGCGCGACATACCTAAACATATCAAAATACGTACCAGTGTGTTTTGTCGGCACGAAGTTCTATCTTGAGGCGGCTTTCGTCCATGCGGCCGTTTGAGCCGGATCTAAGGAAAACATGAACACGCGGCTTGCACTAACTCTAGGGCAGTTGAGTGTGCAGGTAGGCGCGGAGGAGCATTCAGGCCTGTTCAACCGAACGTGCCGGCAAATTGCTAACTACTCAACCAGGGTTCAACGATGGGGCCAAAACACTCGACCACAGTTCAGCGGCTTGCTCACAACATACGTGCCCATCCCACGCAACGCTTATCCAACGCAAACTGACCCGCTTATTTTTTCTACCGCATTCTGTAGAACCACGCGGCGTCTCTTCCCGCGTCGTCGCGCCTCAGATGTCACTGCGGTGACGTAGTGGGTGGTAGTGGGTGGGGAGAGGAGGGCATGCGCAGGCCTTCTTTTTTTTTAAATGGTTATGCCTAATCTCCCTCGCATCCTCAAGGTGTAGTCCCAATTCACTTTTATAGCGAAAGCTGTTATGAGATCATTTCACCGGCCGTTTTTGGCGCCGCAGTTGTCCGCCGCCGCCGCCGCCGGTGTCCGTAACCAGTATCGCTCGAAATAAGAAAAAAAACGAAATAAGAAAAAAATTCCAGGATGGAACGAGGTTCGAGCCTGGGGCCTCTGCGTGGGAGCCCAGTATTCAACCTCTGAGCCATGCCGGTGCTTGAAACTGCTTTGCAAAATGATCCTATACAGGCTTCATGTCGGGAAGGAACCACATTAGCAAATGCAATATAGCGTGGTAGAAGAGTAAAATAAGCAACAAGCGTCGCCCAACGCGAATTCTGCAACCAGGCGTCACACAATGCGAATTGCGCAACGAGTAGGTTGTTGAATGCTTCCAACCCATTACAAAGTACTCTGTCATAATTCTTCGTCGTCATCAGGCACATCATCAACAAAGTGCGCATAATGCCTTACATGCGTTTAGCAGGTACCACGGCTCTCCGTAGAATGAAGAAAAATGGCACAGTGCCTGCTGTCCTACTTCTCAAAATTACAATGATTTAGAGCGTAGTGGGTTCCTCGCAAGTGCACTTGTATTGGTTGCCAAGGAAGCCCATAAGCGCATGATCCATTTCCTCGGGGTCTCAAATTCCTCGGGTGCTCAAATTCCTAAGGACAACAGACTTACACGAGCGGCTGTAGACTTTTTAATGATGCCGCATACCGCACAAGACTGCCGCTCTGCGCTGTGACGTTGTGTGTGTGCGTGTGTTTTCCCCTCTCTTTCTCTCTTTCTTTACTCTTCTTTAAATCTCCCCAATCCCTTCCCCCTGCACAGGGTAGCATACCGGTTATGCCAAACTGGTTAACATCCCTGTCTTTCCTCTCTCCCGTTTTCCTTCCTTCCTCGGGGTCTCAGTAGAATTACAATGATTTATAGCGTAGTGGGTTCCTCGCAAATGCACTTGTATTGGTTACCAAGGAAGCCGATAAGCGCATGATCCATTTCCTCGGGGTCCCAGTAGAGTTCTTCGCCCCCCCCCCCCGTCTCTCACCCACGTCAACGTATGTTATACAGTATGACGGGAGAGGCAAATGGCGACCGGGCGTCGCCCAATGCAAATTACATAAGTGGTGGGCCGTTTAAAGCTTCCAACCCATTACAAAGGGCTGAGCCATAATTCTTCATCGTCATCACTCACCGCGTCAACAAAGTGCACATAATGCCTTACAGACGTGTAGCTGGTGCCTGACGAATGACGAATAATGGCTTAGTAGGTGCTTCCCAACTTCACAAATATTGTGATTTATGGCGTGGTGGGTACCTTTCTAGTGTACTTGTATTGTAGCCCCAAGAGAGCTTACAATGGACTCTAGAAACGCCGCTCTTCCAGCTTTCGCTGTGACTGTGCTGCGGTTTCAGCGCAGGCCTGGCGTATTTGTACCGGTAAAGATAGCGGTATTTTCTTTCTCCATCAAGACTTTCTCCTCTCTCTGTACCGGCGCAACGGCAGGAACGCGCTGACGAACGCAACCAAGAAGAGGAAAGACGCAGTGCGCATACAACGGGACAAATACATTCTGTTGAAAGCCACAACGCGAAGTAAGCGCGGGAAGTACAAGCGTGTTGTACTGGACGCCAACGGGAAGAAACAGCGCCCTACTCGGCTTTTCGTAGTTTCACGCTCACTTAGCAGTTAGATATTGCGACGCGTTTCTGCGTTTCTCGCAATTACAACAAACTCGTCAGCATGCAATGACAAAGAACCACCGATTCGCAGCAAACACTTGCGTGTTGCTTAAACGGATACCAGAGGGACTTTTTCCGCGGAAATTATCTTAACTATCTTTGCTAACTTCCGAGCACAATAAGACCTCCTATTTCAATCACAGAAAGGCACTCACGGATATTGGCGCTGATATCATTATTGATTACCAGGTTACTCGCACCACCTCATAACTAATCTAACGTCAGCATTCCTCTTCTTTAATTACGGCAGCGTTTATTTGAGCTTTCATTCTCACGGTGTCTTTTTTTGGTGATTGAATTTCATCTCCCCCACCCGACGTTATCGAGACTTCTGTATTGCTCGAAAGGGAGTTCATAACCTTTTAGGTATCATCATTAGGATAAAAACAGTCTTATAATTTTATATTCCAATTGTTAATATATAGTTCACTGCTTGTTTCACTGATCTCAACTCGTGTTTTCCTCAAATAGTGTTTACATAAGATTTAGACTTGTGGTTTGCAAATAAATGATACAAAGAAACTTGTACCACTACTACTGGTAAAACAAATGAGGCCTACCTTGGAATACTCTAATAGCTGTCTCCATGTGCACCGTCCGAGGTCCTCTTGCGCGGTATATGTTGCTGTCTTTGATAACGACACTGTACCCAACTGTTAGTAGCGTCAGGCTAGCGAAAGAAACCCACGTGACCGGTATGGCAAATTGAGGCGCCATCCATTGACTGGGATCAGAGTTAAAATCTGCGTAGCATCTCTTTCCTCCCAACTCTCTTCAACACCCTCTCTGGCGGGATCAACTCCCTTTCCTGCGGGAGGCGCGCTTTCCGCCGCCTTGCTGGCGCCGCCGACGTTGAAATCCGTTAGAAAGTTTCGTGTCTGGCGTTGGTAAGGCATGCGTTAGCCGTCGTCGTTCGTCCGTTTCATGGTGCTCGCTCGCTGTGTGCTTGTGCGACGCGATGTTTTACGACTCGCGCTGTTCGGGCATAGTGCTTTGATGCTCGAATACTTCCAGAACAAGTCCCGGAATATATGTGCTGGCCCCCAAAAGAACGACAGGTGAGCGTGCCCTTTGAGTCACGGTTTTCATTGTGTCAATTTGAATTCACGTCCATACCGAGTAGCTGTTCTCTGCAGTGGAGCTTCAGTTAATGTTTTCAAAAATGACTGATTTGAAAAGGGCACGATGCTGCGTTTAAATCGTTATACGAACAAGCAGCGGACATGAAGCCCATGTGACGTAACTATAGTTACAGGTTTACTACTCTCACAGAACCGCGTGCTTGAGTGTATGCTTTGCATTTGTCTCCGGTTAATTACTCGCCATCGCCTATAAACACGTTTGTGAGACATTAGGTAGATGTATGAAAACTTGTGCTGCTCTGAGACGAACAAACGAGTTCACTTTTGCACGAGTCGACGGCGCTCTTTATCTGATTGAAACTTGCCCTTTTCTTCAGGGTGTATTTCGGAACGCAACACAGCTGATCGGTGCGCCCAGAGAAAAGCTGAAGAATTGCAGAATCGGCGCACTTCAAGAAGAGATGCCATGAATCATCCGATATCAGCCGTTCTTTTTCTCCACGTTTATCATCACTAGTTATATGAAAAACAACGTTTTTGGAAATGTAGTCAATAAAGTGCGGCCAATATTAGTTGTGTTATATGTGGAGTTCATTTTGGCATCTTTAAAATGATCTTTACATTATTATTCTATTTTTAGGGATTTCAACTGCTTTCATTGTTTTTGCATTCAAGGAAAGTTCAATTTTGTTATGATAATTTTGTGCAATATCGTGCGCATATATCAGAAGCTGTTCTGCACTTTTGTCAGTATAAAAAAATTGTGTTTTTGAATATGTGCCCTAGTGTTATGTTTTTCTGTTTTTTAAATGCGAAGCATTTCTTAGCGAACCTCTGGCACTTTGAGCGTTTCTATCTACGTATCTATCTATCTATCTAGCCGCCTACGTCTGGGTGCTCTCATCGTCGCCTCCTTAACTTGGTGTAGCCCAAAATTTGCATGGGAGGGTAAGATCATTTGACGAATATGATTGCCGGGTCATGACATGAATAACGATAAAATCCTGTCGTGTACGTCGTCAAACCCTTTCCACTAGACACGTGTGGCACATACCCGTTTACTACGGGCCGCGGTGTACGGGTATGCACCACAGGTGATTGACAGTTTATATCTACCCAGGAACGGCGAGAACAGACATTGGTAACTTAAATGCTAGAGCGTTAAGGAAAACCAACATCGGGAGCGTTGACTCAAGGAATGGAAAGAGTGAAAATTAGGATCCCAACAGGAATCGAACCCAAGCATTCTGCGTGGCAATCACGTATTCTACCACTAAGCCACGCCAGGTCTATAAACTGGTTTGGAAAAAAACAGCCTACGCAGGCGTAATATCGGTGCAACGTCAATTGTGGTTGTGGTGCTGGCTATCTAATTTTACAAAAAAGAAATAAACACTACATGATACCCTTACGATATGTACTCTTACGATACAGGCGTTATATCAGATTAACGTCTGTACTTCCAGGGTTGGCTCCGCTTTTACAGCAGTCTAATAAACATTACGTTTGTATTCCTATGATTCAGCAAGCCATATTGAAGCATTGCTCGACCCCGGAGCAATACATTAACGAAAGTTACATCTGATATCCACATCACCGCACCGTAATGTGCACTTCGTCCATCAGAACGACGCAGTGTCCTCTTCATTTCTTACGAGGCTGGGCGATGGCCTCATGCTGACCGAGGATGATGCCAGATTGACTGAAAACCGGCTTGTAGACTAGGCTGCGTAGGCAACATACGCCCAGGTATTCTACGAATACGACACTCACCATCCACTGATGTTGGTCTACATAGCACTGTCCAGGCCTACCAGCCTCGACGGCCTATACCTCATCAGCATAGGCGTGCGCACAGGGGGGAAGGGGGGGGGGGGCGGCTGCCCCCCCCCCCTTTTCACCTAAGAGGGGGGCGCAATGTCAGCCCCACACATTGAGATAATAGGGAGGGGGGCGCTGCGACACGGAGGGGGCGCAATGTCAGCGCCATACATTGACATAATTGGGAGGGGGGGGCGCTGCAACGAACCTTCGCCCCCCCCCCCCCCTGAAGGGGAACCCTGCGCACGCCAATGCTCACCAACGTGAAGGGTGGCTTCAGGTTCCGACATGTGGCTGGCTTTGTCGACAGACAATTTGTCGACGAAATGAACGAGGCATCCACGAATTCCAACAGCTCTACTATACGACATACTTCACTACACATGGACCCCTCGTCACCGCGATCACCGCGATCACGACCGGATCCTATAACAAGTCATGACCAGCTGCTGGTGCTCACTAATCACGGTGATGATGCCCTTGTTCAAGAACTGTCAAGAACTTCTTGCACACATGCACACAGGTTCGTGAAACGTGCGTGCCTTCTCGGGACACGTATAAGCACTATATATCAGCTTACCGCTTCCGGTGTTGGTAATACCCACGTTGCCATTGGCAGCGTTACCCAACCGTAAACAACTGGTTATATAACACATATGCGGCTCTTCAACATGTATATGTGTGCGTATTAAATTTATACAAATCTTTAGCGTCATTTTGTAAGGTGTCGCTCAGTAAAAAAGAGTTACGCCACAGTAACCTACCTGCCGCATGCTTCGCATAACATCGACTCCCACGGTACGCGGGATCTGCCGAATTTTGTTAAACGGCTTGCCGTAAACGTCACCGGCGGCGGAATCTGAATCACGGGACGTTGTATCCGTGCTACGTCTTAGACCGTGTGCCTACGCGACCGCGTGACTGGTGTTTTGTCTGTGAGCTACTGGTTCGCCCGTGAAGGACACCGAAAGTGAAGTGTGAACCATGCCCGGTAGCAACCAGTGCCTACGTGACTGTTTCAAGGATGCATCGACACTACACTAGAAGCTGGGACCGGGGGCCGGAGAAACGTATAAAATACGGCCCCATCCGATGCTTCATCAGTCTGCTCTGCGCCGGAGAAGAGATCCACGCTGGGCAACTCCCGGGGCACAACGCAGCCACCCATCACCCCCGGTCATCGTCGAGCCGCCGCTGACCCATCTCGCCAGCTTCGACGGTCGCTCATGAACGGCGCCGGTGTTGAGGGACTCTGCTGCGCCCGGTTACGTATGTCAATCGCTTGACTTAGTGGACTGCGAACTCAAATTGTTGGTTAAGCTCTTGCTGTTTGGTCTTCCATCCGATATTGCTCATTGTCGCTACATATTTCAACTTTCATGCATGCTACACTTAGTCGGAATAATTGTAGACTGTATCACTAATTCACCTTTGTGTTCAAGATAAATGTTCGGTTATTGTGGAAGTATCTTTATCTTTGTTTAAACGCATTATTAAAGCTTGTTGTTCTTTGATTGGAGAAGGCCCTTGACTCTTTCATACCGGCGATTGGCGCAAGCCATACACCAGAGGCCCAACCCCCATGCCACATCTTGGGAGAAGCTTGTGCTTCGCCCTCGAGTCGTGATATATATATATATATATATATATATATATATATATATATATATATATATATATATATATATATATATATGTCTTCCTTGGCTTCATTATTTGCTGGCTTTCATTGAGGTTGTGTTAAACTAAGAAGCGAGCCCTCAATAGTTCCTTTCCTTCATTCATATATATAATGTGTGTGTGTGAGTGGCGAGGAAGCCTCACGGTGGCGGCAGAGTACACGGAGTAGCGGTACTTTCTCAGTGGTTTTATGCGCGCCTTGACTGCAGTGGTCGCTGACGTCCCGCGTGCAAACGACCATGGCATTCTGCCCGGTGTGCTGCCGCTTAAAAGGCGACGTGGCAGCGGCGATGGTGGCGGTGGTGATGGCTGTGCGATATGACGCACCCGTTGCTTGCGGCACAAGCGTAACCGCTGCATCGTCTTATCGCTGTCATGAACCGCGCGCGGTTACGCGGAACGTTAGGAATCACTGCAATCACGGCGCGCAAGCGGGCATGACAAGTGGAATATTTTTTTAAATGCGAAGCATTTCTTAGCGAACCTCTGGCACTTTGAGCGTTTCTATCTACGTATCTATCTATCTATCTATCTATCTAGCCGCCTACGTCTGGGTGCTCTCATCGTCGCCTCCTTAACTTGGTGTAGCCCAAAATTTGCATGGGAGGGTAAGATCATTTGACGAATATGATTGCCGGGTCATGACATGAATAACGTTAAAATCCTGTCGTGTACGTCGTCAAACCCTTTCCACTAGACACGTGTGGCACATACCCGTTTACTACGGGCCGCGGTGTACGGGTATGCACCACAGGTGATTGACAGTTTATATCTACCCAGGAACGGCGAGAACAGACATTGGTAACTTAAATGCTAGAGCGTTAACGAAAACCAACATCGGGAGCGTTGACTCAATGAATGGAAAGAGTGAAAATTAGGATCCCAGCAGGAATCGAACCCAAGCATTCTGCGTGGCAATCACGTATTCTACCACTAAGCCACGCCAGGTCTATAAACTGGTTTGAAAAAAAACAGCCTACGCAGGCGTAATATCGGTGCAACGTCAATTGTGGTTGTGGTGCTGGCTATCTAATTTTACAAAAAAGCAATAAACACTACATGATACCCTTACGATATGCACTCTTACGATACAGGCGTTATATCAGATTAACGTCTGTACTTCCAGGGTTGGCTCCGCTTTTACAGCAGTCTAATAAACATTACGTTTGTATTCCTATGATTCAGCAAGCCATATTGAAGCATTGCTCGACCCCGGAGCAATACATTAACGAAAGTTACATCTGATATCCACATCACCGCACCGTAATGTGCACTTCGTCCATCAGAACGACGCAGTGTCCTCTTCATTTCTTACGAGGCTGGGCGATGGCCTCATGCTGACCGAGGATGATGCCAGATTGACTGAAAACCGCCTTGTAGACTAGGCTACGTAGGCAACATACGCCCAGGTATTCTACGAATACGACAATCACCATCCACTGATGTTGGTCTACATAGCACTGTCCAGGCCTACCAGCCTCGACGGCCTATACCTCACCAGCATAGGCGTGCGCACAGGGGGGAAGGGGGGGCGGCTGCCCCCCCCTTTTCACCTAAGAGGGGGGCGCAAAGTCAGCCCCACACATTGAGATAATAGGGAGGGGGGCGCTGCGACACGGAGGGGGCGCAATGTCAGCGCCATACATTGACATAATTGGAAGGGGGGGGCGCTGCAACGAACCTTCGCCCCCCTCCCCCCTGAAGGGGAACCCTGCGCACGCCAATGCTCACCAACGTGAAGGGTGGCTTCAGGTTCCGACATGTGGCTGGCTTTCTCGACAGACAATTTGTCGACGAAATGAACGAGGCATCCACAAATTCCAACAGCACTACTATACGACATACTTCACTACACATGGACCCCTCGTCACCGCGATCACGACCGGATCCTATAACAAGTCATGACCAGCTGCTGGTGCTCACTAATCACGGTGATGATGCCCTTGTTCAAGAACTGTCAAGAACTTCTTGCACACATGCACACAGGTTCGTGAAACGTGCGTGCCTTCTCGGGACACGTATAAGCACTGTATATCAGCTTACCGCTTCCGGTGTTGGTAATACCCACGTTGCCAGCGTTACCCAACCGTAAACAACTGGTTATATAACACATATGCGGCTCTTCAACATGTATATATGTGCGTATTAAATTTATACAAATCTTTATCGTCATTTTGTAACGTGTCGCTCAGTAAAAAAAGTTACGCCACAGTAACCTACCCGCCGCATGCTTCGCATAACATCGACTCCCACGGTACGCGGGATCTGCCGAATTTTTATTCCACTGTTCTTTAAGTTCTTAACTTTGCCGAGAACTTTCGTGTTGTTTAGTGATCATGAACACGTGTATGTTCCTGTTGATAACTTCTGTTAATCTCCTGAGCCTGTATCGCAGCACATCTGATGAAAATGTTGATTTTCGGAAAAGAGGACAATAAAACGAGACCAAAGATATTTTGTGTTGTGAGTGCAATTCATTCTTTTGCGTTCTGGCACATGCTGCACGACTGCAGTGTTTGCAGAATGCCTGATTGCAAATTGCGCACATTCAAACGCGCAACGAACGCGCGGCGCAGTACGGGCAGCGGATGCAAAAAAAAAAAGCGCCCGGCGCGCTGCACAGCGCAGCACGCGGACGAGGGGGTCATAAAAGAAAGGGAGAGGGAGCCCGCACACGCAAACAAAACAAAAAGAAAAAACCCGGCGCGCGCGAGGGAGCTAGGAGAGGAGGCGCGGCTGGTGTTAGTGTTGCCATGACGACGCATACCGTGTGCGCCGCCATTTTGCCATTCGAGTCTCTGAATCCCAGCCGCCAGGATATTAACTGAAGGAACGTTTGGCGCTGCCAGCGCTGACGTCATGAATTAAGGCGTCCTATGGGAGGTATACGGAGTAACCTGCCCCTGGTAGCGTCCTGTGATGAAATAAGCTTTTACTAAACACATAGTCTACGACGTTAGACGAGAAGAGCTTGAGTGCGACAGTGAGTGCTGGAAAAGAAAAGAAATTATCCGCCCCACATGCTATCCACTATTTTTTGTAACGGCCAATAACCCGCCACGGTGGTCTAGTTAGTGGTTTGGGTGCTCGACTGCTGACCCGAAGGTTGCGGAATCGTGTCCCGGCCACGGTGGCCGCATTTCAATGGCTGCGAAATGCTAGAGGTGCATGTGCTTACATTTCGGTGCATGTTGAAGAACACCAGATGGTCAAGATTTCCGGAGCCCTCCACTGCGGCGGCCCTCCTAATTATATCGTGGTTCTAGGATCAACACCCGAGCAAATATTACTATAAGCTTCAACACAATTTCTTCTCTGCTGCCATATATGCGATGCCAGTTGCTTTAACCTAGCAGCGGGTGTAATGCTCGGAATCGTTTACACGATCTCAACTCACAGCGGCCGCATTTCTCATGAGGGTGAAATTCAACAAGCGCCTGTGCGCTTAGTTTTACGTGTGCGTAAAGTAGCCCATGTAGTTCAAACCAGTACGGTGTCCCCTACAATGACGTTCCTCATAATGCTGTCGTGCTCTGGGCACGTAAAGGTCGTCTCACATCACGCAAAACACAGCGATGTTCAGGCGGCGAATTCGTGGGCAGCAGGAAAACCGCTGATCTCTCTCGCCACAGCAGTCAGCGGCGGGATACGGACATGCTAGAAATTCCTCGCTCTATTCGGTGCCGCGAAGTGAATTTTCAGTGGGAACCCGTCGAAATTACCGTAGAATTTCCTATAGATATACTAGAGGGAACTCTGGCGCTAGTGTCTATGGGAGCTGCAACGCATGGCGCTTCAGGCAGCGTGGTAGCGACGGGTGGTACACGGATTTGTCTAAACTTCGTTATTTTGGCTCCCTTTGGATCCGCTTTGTCGCAATATGATATTCAGCAAAAGTCTGCACTTTCACTTCACCACTTCAACCGTTTTAGGCTCAGCAATTCGAATCTGGTCATGAAGTTCACAACGGTCCATTGTTTTATCCGAAACGAACGCCAAAACACAGCAATAAAAAAAGCCACAAGTGCGTTCGAAGCCGTAAGCACGAATATCAGGCAAATCCGTGTACTACCCGTCATTCGCATGGTGGCTGAACGATCGCAGCGCCAGAGTTCCATCTAGGTCATCATTATCATCATCATCAGCCTGTCTAAGCCCACTGCTGGGCAAAGGCCTCTCCCATGTTCCGCCAACAACCATGTCCTGTGCTTTCTGCTGCCACGTTATACCTACAAACTTCTTAATCTCATCCACCCACCTAATTTTCTGTCTCCCCTTCACGCTTTTGCCATCTCTTGGAATCCAGTCAGTTACCCTTAATGACCACCGGTTATCCTGCCGACGTGCTACGTGCCCAGCCCATATCCATTTCTTCTTCTTGATTTCAGCTATGATATCCTTAACCCCCGTTTGTTCCCTGACCCACTCTGCTCTTTTCCTGTGTCTTAAGGTTACACCTATCATTTTCCTTTCCATCGCTCGCTGCGGCATCCTCAATTTAAGTGGAACCCTCTTTGTAAGTCTCCAGGTTTCTGCTCCGTAGGTAAGTACCGGTAAGATGTAGCTGTTATATACCTTCCTCTTGAGGGATAGTGGTAGACTAACACTCATGATTTGACAATGCTTGCCGAATGAGCCCCATCCCATCCTTATTCTTCTAGTTATTTCACTCTCATGCTTCGGCTCCGCGGTTACTACCTGTCCTAAGTAGACGTACTCCTTTACAGCTTCTAGTGTCTCGCCACCTATCGCAAAGCGCTCTTCTCTGCCAAGATTGTTCCACATTACTTTAGTTTGATGCATATTAATTTTCAGACCTACACTTCTATTTTTGCGTATCCAGTTCAGTAATCATGTGCTGTAATTCGTCTGCCGCGTTACTCATCAATGCAATGTCATCAGCGAATCCGCATCTAGGTAATCGTAGGAAACTCTAGGGATATTACTCGGAGCAGTCATAACTGCGCCGAGGTGCTTGTTTTGTTTATGGCCGCTGTCGCGCACTTCGAATTGAATGCAGATTGGAAAGCGTTCGTAAATTACAAAATTCGCGTGCACTTCCCAAAACCTAGCAATATCATAAGGAAAAGATTTTGCATTACATTTGAACGAATATGCAGTGCCTACGAAAAAGAACGGCAGCAAGCAACCTTGCTTGCCGCGCCAGTCGCAGAACAAAACATAGTAGCCCGCGTGAAATGAAACCACCATTAGCGGTGTTTGCGCACAGTACACGAAATGAACGGTTCTGTTCGCTGCAATCGCAGCATCTGAAACAATCTTTGATACGTCTGCATATATTATTAAATCATTAACCCTTCCTTCTAAACATAGGCCGCATTGCTTCTCAAGCTCAGACTCAAATGTTTGGTCGGCTTGCCGCAGTCCGCCCGTGCACTACATTGTACGCTGAATCGTTAATCATTTTTCAGCGTAAGCTGTTATGAGATCACAACAGTGCCGTAGATGTCCGCCTACGCCGCCACCAGCGCTGTCCGTAACCACTATCGCGCGAAATAAGAAAAAAATAAGATGAGTTGAAAGTGTTCAAGATCGGAAGGGATTTGAACCCGGGTCATCTGCGTACCAGGAGAGTATTCTACCACAGTGCCACGCTTGTGTTTTTTTTCTTTTCATGGTATTTATTATAATGCGTATTTGAAATTATCACAAACGCTATGACGTTGTGATGCATTCACTTAGCGACAGTAATCGCACAAGCACTGCACAAGCATTCAAAGGCTTACATGCATATATACTGTGCAAGTCCAGAGAAACAGGTAAAGTTCTTCAAACCTTGTCACACGTGGGGGCTGGTAAGGATGAACACCTCATCAAGATGGGGTGCCAGTCTGGTCTCATGTCAAGTTCTTCGTAAATGTCCTTTAGATGGAGAGCCATACGCATGAAATGCATACTTGAAGCAGTGGTTAGTTCTGCATTACGGTCTTACATGCGCGTTTTCCACAGTCTGCGTAGTCCCTTAAGGAAAAACATGTCAAAGGGCACTTCATCAAGAGACGTTGGGAGAAGGTAACGCATAGTATGTGAATTATTGTTAAAATATTTTTGAACAGTTCGGTAAAGAATGTCCCAAAACAGAACGGCATCTTTGCAGCTAATAAAACAGTGTTCTACTGTCTCTGGTACATCGCAGAGACGACAGTTAAAAAAATTCCAGGATCGAACAGAGCCACGCTTGTGCTTCAAACTCTGTAGGCTCTTTTTGCAATAGAGTCACGCTTGTGCTTCAAACTCTATTGCGAAAAGAGCCTATACCGGGGTCACATCGGGCAAGGAATCGTGTTAACATATGAAACATAGCGCGGCAGAAGAGTAAAATAAAAACCATGCGCCATACAATGCCAATTGCGCAACGTGTGTGTGGCTTAAAGCTTCCCACCCACTATAAAGTTCTCAGCCATAATTCTTCATCGTCATCAGCCACATGCAGCATCAACAAAGTGCACAGAATACCTTACATATTTGTCGCGGGTACCTCGTTTATCCGCAGAAAGATGATTATTGGCATAGTCAGTGCTTCCCTACTTCACAAAAACTATGATTTATGGCGTTGTGGATACCTTGCATGTGTACTTGCATTAAATAGAAGCCACAAAATTATGGCCAGCCCGACTAGACCAGCAACGTGTACTTCTGTGCTTGTATTACTTGCCTCAAGAGAGTTTAGAATGGGCTCTAGAAAGATCGTTCCGAGCTTTCGCTGTGATTGTCCTGCGTGTTCTGCGCAGGGCTGGGGTTTCTTTTTTTTAATGGATGGGAAGCACTTCTTAGCGAACCCTGGGCAATTTGAGCGTTTCTACCTACGTATCTATCTATCTATCTATCTATCTATCTATCTATCTATCTATCTATCTATCTATCTATCTATCTATCTATCTATCTATCTATCTATCTATCTATCTATCTATCTATCTATCTATCCATCTATCTATCTAACAGCACTCATGTTTCCAGACGTATTGCCAGATGGCGTCCATAACTCACGCAGCGCCTCTTCTATCGTCTTTAGACGACATTTGCAGCGAAGCACGCAGATACGCGGCAAATTTTTTTTTGTTTTTTTTTTAGCCTGGTGGCACAGATGTCACCGCCCCGTTATACAGGGGACGCTCATAGCATCCATCCATCCAGGAGCACTGTGAGAGGCAAGAGTGAGATATAAAAGGCACGTTGATGTCGCCTCCGTAATGTGTTTGGCGGTAGCTGAGTGGGCTCCCTGCCCCAAGGAGGTTAAGAAAGAATTGCCGGAGTGGCGATTATTGCACATGAGTGAAGCCGTGCACATCAAAAGATGGCGGCTGCGGCCGCCATCTTAGTAGGGGCACGATAAACCATCGGCGTTTGGCGAATGGAAGCGAGCGTTTTCACCCACGCCAGACGAGTTCAATACAGGAACTTTTACGGGTCAGATACTGCTCCAAATGTGCCTTTGTGTTATTAGTTTTCATAAATAAGCCTCAAAGTCATGGCAAGTTTTATTGTAGATCAATCGCCAGTACCCCTCTCGACAGGTTACTTTTGTCGGCAACAACGATCTTTTATTTTATAATTAACGTAGCGTTTACACTAACTGATCAAAGCCGTTTGAACTCTAAGTACGCACCACCAGAAAAGAGCATGTTTCCGAGCTCTTTGGTGGGCAAAAGCTGGCTTCACTTTGCTGGCAAGTTGTTGCGAGAGCTTCCACTACAGACATTTTTTTTAAACCTCGTTGCCCTGCCCTTCCCTCTACATTTATCTCTCCCTCTGTCCGGTATAACCCTTAACTTGAAGCCGAACAATCTATTTCTGTTTTTGAGAAGACTTTTTACTAATATTCGCAAAATCGGAAGTATGTGCTCGAGCGGAAGTGCTTGGAAGGGAAACAAGATTTTTCACTCTGTGCTCGTGGCGCTAATAATGAAGGCGAACATCGGCCATTCTGTGGACACTGCAATGCCTGGAAGACTCGCGGTAGTGCTTGAGCTAGGTGGAAGCATTCGATCCGGTCCTTTTACTATTACATATTATTTATTGAATATGTATGCGTTGATTTATTTTCATATTTCGCATGCCTAATTGTTGGCTGTAGCATATAAAGATATATGCTCAACTATGAATTACTTTTGTCGCAGGAGCGATCGAGTGCAAACGGCCACGAGTGGTTAGATAGTGACGTTTCAAGAAAATAGTTAAATGATTTAGCTTACGTTGTTACATACAGTGTACTAAACCAGCTTACAATGTACCATGTCGTGAAAGAGTTATATGCGGGTATCTGAAGTAACAACTGCTACAGCTTTTATTTCAAGCTTGCCCTGTAAATGCCTCTGCGTTCTTTTCGGGCGTCCTTCGTTGTGCGTCAGCGGTGCGATGCAAGTATCGAGCTGCTTCTCGTTCTTCGTATGACATTCCAATTTCTTGCTATCGCATTCATTGCTTCGCTCTTGCGGCTAAACTGTGACTTTCTTGCTGTTAAGATCACGAATAATAACAAGAACCTTTAGTCTTTCAAATGAACTCCTACTGGCGATATCGTTAAGTTCAGAAGTAGTGTCTGAACGTCGGTATTTGTTAAAGAGGGACTTAATGCAATGTGCTCGATGCTGTGAATTTACATTTGTTAGTCCCTTGTTATTTATTTATTTGTTTATTTATTTATTTCTTTATTTCTTTATTTATTTATTTATTTATTCTAGCTACCGCAGCTCTATAGTGGGCTGCAGCGAATAAGATACGCGTGACCTATGGAACTGCATTTGTCGTGGAAGTGATCGAGCGCAAATAGTCCATGTGGCAATATTGTCTGGTTTGATAGAAATGTGAATTGATTTAGATTATTTGTACCTAGCCAGGGAAGGGGGTGTATGCGGGTGTGTGTAAATCTATCCCCATTGAATGGAAGCACGAACTATTTACCACGACAACTCAATGATTTGCAGCCTTGTCTACGCAGAATTATCAAGGAAACGCTCGCTTTTCGAACCGTTTAGACAACTGGGGATACTCTGCCTCGGTAGATTGCAAATGGTTGAAGATGTAAACTAATATGCACTCGAAACATTCATTACCTCAATGCATTGCCGCTGGAGCCGAAACATATATGTCATCTCTTACAGCTCATAAAACGCACCCGCAGTAATGGCTCTAACATAACTTGTGAGTTTTACTGAAGCATATCGTTAACGTCGGACCTACAAAAGCGGGGCCACATCATTATTAAGCCATTCTCCACGGAAAAGTACTATTTCATTTAAATTTATTACAAATGCATCTTGAGGGGTCAAGAGCGCAATATCATGGGTCAATTTTTGTACCAACGCACTTTTGAACGTTATATTGTTGTGCAGATTTCCGACATTTTAAGGCACGCTTAAAGCTATTCCAAAAATGTTGAGGGAGTGGTTCATTTCCCGTCTTTACTACCCTTCCTGAGGGCCATGTCTCCTCCTCGTCCCTTTTAAAACGAAAGTGTTTTAGGTGCGAAGTAGCTTTTGCTCGGGGCGGTGTCCGTTCTTTGGCGACCGTCCGCTTTCTACCACCTAGCATAGCCATCTGTAACATATCTGTAACATATTGAGCGCTTCCTCGCGCGAAGGAGACGTCTTCTTCCTTTTGTTCTTCGACCGCCTTAATGATGATACGTGCAGAGCACTTTAAGGGCCCGGGCTGCCGTATGCTGTCCTAGCTTGGCGAAACACAGGCAAAACCATGTGTGTCGGCACGCGCTAGCGCGTTCGGCCTCTGCAAGGGGCTTGGTAAGAAGCTGTGACCTCTCCCTCTTACACTCTCTCCGCAATCACGTGATGGCGTCGGGGAACGACACTATGCACACGCGCGATGAACCTGCGTAGCGTGCTCCAACATGAGTTCGGGACGAGTAACAGCAACAGAAACTACAGTGAATATATGGTGTGCTCCACTTGCAAGGAAGCGTTAACATCAGACAAGGTGCCCATGATGAACGGAACTGTAAGTTGACCCATGCGCTTCTCCGCATCCCCACATGGTTCTCTTTAGTGGAAAATGGTGCAATTTTTTTCGTCGGCCTCTACCAAGACTATGCTGACCTATTACGTCACGGAAGTACTTCAGTAAATTGCAGATGACAAAGAAAAGCAGAAGAAAAAGTTTTGTTGGTCTGGATGAACTCCTGCTGCAGTCGAACCCACAACCTCTCGGTCCGCGAGAACAGGTGACGGGTGCTTTAACCCCTGGCCTCTGGCGCTCTTGCATGAGACTTGACAAACGCGCCTTCTCTCTCTCACACCTTCACCCTTTCACAGTGACCTTCGATGGCGGGGGGTAGTTCCGCCGCTTGGGGACCAAGTGCAGTTCTACATCATGACACTAAGGAGCACCGACAATGAGCGCGTCGTTAGTTTCAGGTTTCGGTGCTGTGAGAGACATACCAACGTATGGCGACTCGATGCTGGCTATCGCGTTCCCGAAGCGCTGTGTGCATGAGCAAAAGCCTAGGTTACCCTGTTTCTTGGAAGCGCACACCTTGGCGTTTCTCTCCTCAAATGACGACGCTTTGGGGGAGTGCATATCGACTACCAGTGTTTATTATTTGTTCGATGCCGCCATTTTTGCGTAGGATTCCCTATATGCTGTGTCCAGGTACATGTTAACAACTTCAGCTAACACAAGGTTAAATAATAACCATGGGAGTTTGTTTTCAGGACGGAGATGTGCCACCAGGCATCAACGTGGGTGCGTCCCCGTCGAATGGTGCTATAGCTGCAAAACACCAACGAACATTCCCTAAGCTCTCGTATATCAATCAACAATAAACACTCTGTAAGAATGCTTATTTTCTTCCCTGAAGATAGGTTTCACTTTCGTGTTATGCCGACACATACGACAAAGCGATCACCCAAGCGATCACCAGTGTTGAACCGAAAAGAAACACGCGCTATTCGGAGGCACGCTGTTATCTCGAAGAGGCCCCAAAAGAAGTGAAATTATTTGATAGCACACGATATTCATGCGGGCCCAGGCAGAACGCCCAATGTAAGTGTAACTGGCAGCGAAGCTTCCATAGACGTGCATACGTTCAGAAAATGGCGGCTGATCAGCTGCTCATGGGGCTAAGCGCCATGTGTGTGGGGAGGCAACATGGCCGGCGGAACAAAAAATAATGCGGATTTGACGCAACATTCGGTGTTTACGTGACGTCATTTTGTTGGCCCTAGCTCGAAATGTGATCCAAAAATTATTTTAGTAGGCCCCTGATCGCTAAGGAGTCGCGTTAAGGCGAGCTGGCGAGTCCATGACTAGTGCGCTTCAAGTCAACGCCAGCTAAACTAACACCGCCTCATGAGTAGGCAGTGGTGTCTAAGTCTACTGCCGTTTAATTCGCCTTTGTTTTACTAGGGAACCTATTCTTAGAACTTTTAATCGGCTTTCGTGGCATCTTCCGCAGTCGGAATAAAGCAACCAACAGTGTACCCCTCACATTTTCAGCGTTGCTTATTTGCTTCGCACATGCGCAGGTTTTTACAGCGAAAGCTGTTATGAGATCATTTCACCGGCCGTTTTTGGCGCCGTAGTTGTCCGCCGCCGCCGCCGCCGCTGCCGCCGCCGCCGCCGCCGGTGTCCGTAACCAGTATCGCTCGAAATATGAAAAAAAACGAAATAAGAAAAAAATTCCAGGATGGAACGAGGTTCGAACCTGGGCCCTCTGCGTGGGAGCCCAGTATTCAACCTCTGAGCAATGCCGGTGCTTGAAACTGCTTTGCAAAAAGGTCCTATACAGGCTTCATATCGGGAAGGAACCACATTAGCATATGCAATATAGCGTGGTAGAAGAGTAAAATAAGCACCAATCGTCGCACAACGCGAATTCTGTAACAAGACATCACACAATGCGAATTGCGCAACGAGTAGGTTGTTGAATGTTTCCAACACATTACAAAGGGCTCTGCCATAATTTTTCATCGTCATCAGGCACAGCATCAACAAAGTGCGTATAATGTCTTACATGCGTTTAGCAGGTACCAACGCTCTCTGTAGAATGACGAAAAATGGCACAGTGCCTGCTGCCCTACTTCTCAAAAATTACAATAACTTATAGCGTAGTGGGTTCCTCGCAAGTGCACTTGTATTGGTTGCCAAGGAAGCCCATAAGCGCATGATCCACTTCCTCGGAGTCTCAGTAAAATTACAATGATTTATAGCGTAGTGGGTTCCTCGCAAGTGCACTTGTATTGGTTGCCAAGGAAGCCCATAAGCGCATGATCCACTTCCTCGGAGTCTCAGTAAAATTACAATGATTTATAGCGTAGTGGGTTCCTCGCAAGTGCACTTGTATTGGTTGCCAAGGAAGCCCATAAGCGCATGATCCATTTCCTCGGGGTCTCAGTAAAGTTCTTCGCTCCACTCCCCCCCGTCTCTCTCCCACGTCAACGTATGTTATACAGCATGACGGGAGAGGGAAATAGTGACCGGGCGTCTCCCAATGCAAATTACATAACTGGTGGGCCGTTTAAAGATTCCAACCCATTACAAAGGGCTGAGCCATAATTCTTCATCGTCATCAGTCGTCGCGTCAACAAAGTGCACATAATGCCTTACAGACGTGTAGCTGGTGCCTCGCTTCTCCGCATAATGACAAATAATGGCTTAGTAGGTGCTTCCCAACTTCACAAAAATTGTGATTTATGGCGTAGTGGGTACCTTTCTAGTGTACTTGTATTGTAGCCCCAAGAGAGCTTAACGGGCTCTAGAAACGCCGCTCTTCCAGCTTTCGCTGTGACTGTGCTGCGGTTTCAGCGCAGGCCTGGCGTTTTTTAAAGTGCACATTGCTTGTGTGCTTCAGTTTTATCAAGAAGAGATGACGCCTAGTCACGCGAAAATCATGACATTTCTGTCTTATTCAGTGCTCTCAATAACGCAATCTTACTACACTGCACACAATGAGCACCAAGTGTGGTAATCTGTACGTTACAAAAAGTGCCCGGACACTACGTGCACTACGTCTTGCCTTATGCTCCGATAAATTACTGTTACATGTGACTTATACGGGCATGAGAATTGTAGAGCGATACATAACTTCGCGATATGCTCACCGACAGCAGAAATAAAAGTAGGCACTGCCTGTTCCCGAAGGAAGCCGGGCTGCAGTAATACTGATTCACGAAAATCCAGCGAGCACAGTATTCCGAACGTTATCGGTTTAGCGGTTTCTTATCTAGAAGGCATGGATCACCAGGCATACGTGTGTTGCTACTGCGTACTTGCACATCACATGGTTCCCGCGGGTACCGAATCAAGCACTCGACGGTAAATGTTATCCGCATCATCCCCGGTGCCCGTTGGGGAAAAATGAAATTCTCACAAAAATAATTCAGCGAATGCGTACAAGTGCGGAAGGCCAAAACATATCAGCGGCGTGTCATCCCAGACGAACTTTCCAAGCGCGCCTTTTCAGACATGGCAGGGGCTGCACTGAACAATAATGCGTGCACTTCTCTTTAGAGGGCGCTAAGAAAAAGGTTTTTCGTAATAATTAGACACTGTCTTAAAAACCTTTTCACATTGATTCTGCATAATGTTGTTCGGCAAAAAATACGCCACTTGCTAAACATTAAGATTGCTTCACCCTTGAATAAAACTTGGGTTTTCACCATTAGTGTTTGTTCCCTCCAACCTAGTCGCGCTTCAATCGCAGCACCCATATCCCCTTGCTGATGCTGCTGGCAGTAGGTTGTGAACCGCTTTTCGCCCGAAGCTGCGAGACCTATTTGGATCGACCTTGGAGCGGGTGTGTTAATGACGACTGGACAAGAAGGGCAGGAGACAATTCTCAACTGATATTTCTCGTATATGAAACAATAGAGAGCTTATTGCTTCATGAGGTCACGGCAACAGAATACTGGCGTCAAGAATTCTGCCAAAAAGGCGGAAAACGCCTGGAGAGAATTATGCGCTCGTTCTTTGTATTTTCACAGGTTGTTCAGGGGCCCATTAAATAATTTAATGGCTATTTATGTAGCATGTAATAGAGTGACAAGGTGGTGGCAGGGGCGAATTACGGCATTTCACAAGACACCAGAAGCAATTCGCCTGGTGCGCCACCGATGACGGCGCTGGGAACTGCGCTCCGGTGACGCGAAGGCGGGCATTCGGCTTTTGTCGTCTGCAAGGATCTGGCTTGAACAGCAGCATTTCTGTCATAGTTCGCTCGCGTCACGCGGCGTTTCTCGACTAGTAGCAGTATTTTCTACTAATGATAGGTATTTAGGCGGCTGCTAGCATGGCAGGAGGTTATGAAACGTTAACATTTAATTAATCTTCTTTATACCCACAGCCATCGCGGTCAGGATCATGCCCCCGAGTTCGTAGCGTCACTGACTGGGCTGGCTGGCGTTGAGATAGCTTACGTAAAAGCGCGAACTTTCCGCCAAGCGAATTAGCGAGAGACTACGCTGCTTTGTAAGCGAAGCGCCATCAATAAAGTTAGCGTTGTGTAAACAGCCTTGAGTTGAACGAAAATTCACACACCACTCCCAATTGCAGTCATGTGGACTTGTATGCACAAAGCGTTTGCCGACAAAATAAAATTGATAGCTTCATCGACCAGCGGGTTGTTGCAGAATATTTCATAGTTGCTGTTATAAATCCCTGTTGATGTATAAACATTAATATTCGCGATGAGGTTCGCGAAACCTACAGCAGTGACGGCGATGAGAGCCATGAAACGGAAGGGTAGATCTTAAACAAATCGCCCATTGGAACAATTTTCTTGGGTAAATACAACATGGGCTGCGACGAGCAAAACAATGTCAAGGGATTGTTAATTCGTATACAACTCATAGGTTGGTTAAATTCTGACGCTCATTCGATGCCACCGCCGAGGGCCCTTCAGGACGGGAACATCAAGTTCGTAGCGCTTACGTGGCACTTACTGTGCTTCCGTCGTCATGGCAACATTAAAAGGAGCCGCTCGCTCCTTCTTGCCTCCTTGTCGTCCGCAGTTTTATTTTAGATGTGAAGCGGCTTTTGCGCTGGGCTTTGTCTCTAGTTCCATTGGTGACCGTCCGCTTTCTAAAACCTACCATAGCCTCTGTAACATATTCAGCGCGCGCTCACGCCAAGGAGAAGTCTTCTTCGTCTTGTTCTTCGGCTGCCTTGATGATGATACGTGCAGAGCAATTTAGGGGCCCGGGCTGCCGTATGCTTTCAAAGCTTGGCGTAACGCAGGCAAAACCACGTGTGCTGGCACGCGCTAGCGCGTTCAGGCCTGTGTAAGGGGCTAGGTAAGACGCTGTGGCTTCTCCCCCTTACACTCTCTCAGCAATCATGCGATGTCGTCGGCGAACGAGATTCGGCGGACGTGCGATGAACCAACGCATTGTATCCTAATCAGAACGCACTGGCACGCGCTATCGCGTTCGGGTCTGTGTAAGGGGCTGGGTAAGACGCTGTGGCCTCTCCCCCTTACACTCTCGCAGCAATCACGCGATGGCGTCGGAAAACGAGACTCTGCAGACGCGCGATGAACCCGCGTTGCGTGCTCCAACAAGAGTTCGAGACGAGCAACAGCAACTACAGTGAAATCATGGTGCGCTCCACATGCAAGGACGCGTTAACATCGGGCAAGGTGCCCGTGATGAACGGAACTTTAAGTCGACCCATGCGCTCCTTCCCATCCCCACATGGTTCCCTTTAGTGGGAGATGGTCAACTTTTTTTTTTATTTTTCTGCCAGGCGTGTTTTTTTTTTTCGTTGCCATGTGCGCAGTGCGTCTCTTTTCTTTCCGTGCGTGTGCGCTCGTGCTGGCGTGCTGTGATTGGCCGCGCATGTTTGTTTTTCGTCTATTCGCTAGTACTGCGCAATGCGTTTGAATGCACGCAACCAGCATGTGCCAGAACAAAACACATGAATTCCACTCACAACACAACACATCTTTGGTCTGCTTTTATGCTACGTTTCCGAAAACCCATATTTCCATATAATGGGGCAGGTTACACGTTGATGAATCGAACAGAAGGGAAGGATTCACAGCGTTTTATGACTAAACAACACAAAAGTTGTAACGTTTAGAAATTGACGAACAGTGAAATACAAAAATAGAACACAATGAAATGCATAGACCCTTTCAGCTATAAAACGTATAAGGAACACGACATGTTTATTTAGTGCAATACAGACCAGAGTGCTGAGGAGATTTTGATTTGATTTAACAGAGTTAAACAAATAAAGGAATTCAGGCGAAATGTCAGTGCATAACAAAAACACTACAGATGCTCAAAATACCTTAATATGGAATAATAATAAGAAGATGGGCATATTAACCACTGTACTAATGCGGAACAGAAAACAATTAGCTGTATATTTGATCAGACGTTGCACAAATGTCCATGAACACGTTCACTATTGTTAATCAAAATGATAAAGCAGATTTAGCGGAGTAAGTAGTACATTGACTAAAAACAAGGACACAATATTTGGTGTGTAAGAGGTCAAACATTTACAGTACTACATCCGGTACTATGCGAGGGCTGTATGCAGCTGTCCTTACGCTGACGGTACTCGATAACTAAGCCTGTGTTTAGAACATAGCGCGAATGCTTTACTATCGAACAGCCGCGTACAGCTGTCCTTAACAATAGGCCTATCTAAGAGCGATGGCAAGAGCGACTGCAAATGGAGCCACTCAGTTATAAACGCTATACTTCATCCTTATCCTGTTCTACCGCCACAGTTTCTCAACTGAATCATGCAGCTTCCCGCTGACTACACTGTCGATATTTGTCTAAAACGCGACGGCGATGATGCATGAATAAAGTTTCCGGTAAAGCATTGCATCTGTTAGCAGAGTGTCTTACTATTTGCCAGAGAATGTAAACTTTTCTTCATTTTTCCTTGCACCGAGCGACGGATTACAGCAAGAGGCGGACCTCACACGCGTTTAGAATAGGAATGTTCGTTGCAGGTGGTTCATTAAACTTGTTTAATAAGCGTCAGCGACACGTGCAGTAGTGCAGACGTAAGCGCGTCGCTACCATTAATAATGTTTGCATATTGAAATGATTCATACTACCGCATAGGCACGAACACAAATGTGGAACACACATCCGTACACACGCGTGCAACGCCAGGTTGCGAATTCAATACAGCACGCTGGATATACTAAGGAAAAGCTTCGTGGTTCAGCTTGTTCCAGCGAATTTCCTAAAAAGGCAGACATTATTAACAATTTCTGAAGCACTTTGGTAGTTCGATATCTTTGCACGGCAAACTTTGAGATATTGATTTTAATATTAGGGCTGGTGCTTCACTTGTTGAAAGACGGGCTGAGAAGTTGAAGATGAAAAGTTGCCAGTGGGAGGAATCCGAAGATTATGAAACCATCGCCGCTTGTTTTCCTGTAATATACGACCCCGGTATAAAGTAATAATTAACAATTATTATTAATATTATTGATTAATTAATTATTTAGGCGATCTCAGCAATAAAATTTCAAGAGAAATTGACCCATGTCAATCGTGACAGTTAGTGTCAATAGAAAGACGGCAGCTCCATTACACTCAGTCAGCGTTGTGAAAACGCGTCGAGCGTCTTGGATACGCTCCCTTGCACTAGGGACATTCGCCAAGGAGTTTTATTCAGTCTGATGAGGCACGCACGAGCGGCGTAGTGGTGAGTAGATCATAAAGAGGCCCACAGTCTTGCGTTCGGAACATTTGTAACATATTAAGCAGCGTCTTAAGCAAAAAATTCGGCAGATCCCACGTACCGTGGGAGTCGAGGTTATGCGAAGCATGCGGAGGGCAGGTGACTATGGCGTAACGTTTTTACTGAGCAACACGTTACAAAATCACGCTTAAGATTTGTATAAATTTTATACGCGCACATATATATGTTAAAGAGCCGCATATGTGTTATATAGGCAGTTGTTTACGGTTGGGTAACACTGCCAATGGCAACGTGGGTATTACGAACACCAGAATCGGTAAGCTGATATGTAGTGCTTATACGTGTCCCGAGAACACACGCACGTTTCACGAACCCGTGTGCATGTGTGCAAGTAGTTCATGACAGTTCCTGAACAAGGGCATCATCACCGTGATTGGTGAGCACCATCAGCTGGTCATGACTTGTTAGAGGATCCGGTCGTGATCGTGGTGACGAGAGGTCCATGTGTAGTGAAGTATGTGGTATAGTATAGCTGTTAATGAGAACTAACAGACATCAATACCAAGGAAAGTATAGGGGGTGTTATTTATAGTGATCAGAATATAAATGTGAAGAAAGTAAAGTGGACGAAAAGATAACCTGCTGCCGGCAGGGACCGAACCCGCGACCTTCGAATAACGCGTCCGATGCTCTACCACTGATCTACGGCGGCGGTCACCTCCCCGTCCACTTTATAGGGTATATATGTGGATTGAAACTTAGGAGTGTCAATCAGCGCCAGTCGCAGGCAAGGCGGCGAGTGTGGAACACTCTTTTTTCTGCCTTTTTTGGCGTCATGTAGCACGTGATCTATATACGAGCAGGCAGCTGACCAATAATCCCTCGCATACTACCTGAAGGAATCATGTCTGCCAGAACGAGACCCTCGCTATGAATGAAGGAAGGAAGAGTACTTTTAATGGCTCGTTTTTCTTTGTTAGACACAATATTAATGAGATGCTCGTATATAGATCACGCTCGTATATAGATCACTCGTATATAGCTCGTATATAGATCACGTGCTACGTGACGCCAAAAAAGGCAGAAAAAAAGAGTTCCACACTTGCCGCCATGGCTGCGACTGGCGCTGATTGACACTCCTAAGTTTTAATCCACATATATACCCTATAAAGTGGACGGGGAGGTGACCGCCGCCGTAACTCAGTGGTAGAGCATCGGACGCGTTATTCGAAGGTCGCAGGTTCGGTCCCTGCCGGCAGCAGGTTATCTTTTCGTCCACTTTACTTTCTTCCCATTTATATTCTAATCACTACAAATAACACCCCCTATACTTTCCTTGGCATTGCTATGTGTTAGTTCTCATTCATATTGTGTCTAACAAAGAAAAACGAGCCAGTAAAAGTAATCTTCCTTCCTTCATTCAATACGACGGTCTCGTTCTGGCAGACATGATTCCTTCAGGTAGTATGCGAGGGATTATTGGTCAGCTGCCTGCTCGTATATAGATCACGTGCTACGTGACGCCATAAAAGGCAGAAAATAGAGTGTTCCAAACTCGCCGCCATGGCTGCGACTGGCGCTGATTGACACTCCTAAGTTTCACTCCACATATATACCGTATAAAGTGGACGGGGAGGTGACCGCCGCCGTAGCTCAGTGGTAGAGTATCGGACGCGTTATTCGAAGGTCGCAGGTTCGGGCCCTGCCGGCAGCAGGTTATCTTTTCGTCCACTTTACTTTCTTCACATTAATATTCTAATCACTACAAATAACACCCCCTATACTTTTCCTTGGCATTGCTGTCTGTGAGTATCATTAATATGTGTCTAACAAAGAAAAACGCGGCATTAAAAGTAATCGTCCTTCCTTCTTTATAGTAGAGCTGTTGGAATTCGTGGAGGCCTCGGTCATTTCGTCGGACAAATGTCTGTCGACAGAGCCGGCGACTTGTCGGAACCTGAAGGCCCCCTTCGCGTGGTGAGGTATAGGCCATCGAGGCTGGTAGGTCGGGATAGTGCTACGCAGACCAACATCATGGAATGGTGTTTGTCGTATTCGCTAGACTACCTGCGGGCCAGGCACTACCATTGGAGGTAAACAATGGCTGCTAATGGAAGACATGAAGAAATCGGCACTAACAGGCACTTCTACTTGGAGGTAAAGAATGGCTGCTAATGGTACATGAGATGGCTGCTAATGGTTAGCTATGAGTAACAGAATTTTTCGGCTTTTAGTTCAACGCGGAAAACGCTGCTCCCATTTTTTATTGTTCAACAACGCACAGGAGAAATCATCCACCCGCGCACCATGGTGGACATACGTACGACTTGTCGAGGGACGACCGGTGACTACTATACGAACGGGTGCCGCTATAAGGAGCTTCGCCCCTAAAACTGCCGCGGGCAACTAAATAAAAATGAGGCTTTCAAAGGTGCCGTCGGCTGCTACAGCGAGCACGAGGTGCGTGGCGCGAGCCCTGAACTTAGTGCGATCTTCCTACGAGGAAGATCGCTCATAAGTGTACAAATAAAAGTTTTCCCTCTCTCTCTCTTCTAGGTGCGCCAGTCACATGCGCATTTTACCAGCCTAGCTGTTTATGCCAGCTGTGGGTAGTATTCCAGCAACAGAAAATTATGTTCGTCATGAGCCGGCCCGCTCTACGTACGTCCTGTTCTTCATCTTCTCCTTCGCTTCCTGAACACCTGCACCGATTTGTCCGGCGTGAGATGCAATAACTCTGATGGCCGCGAGAACGAGTAGAGAGAGAGAGAGAAGAGAATGAAAGAAAGAGAAGAAAAAGGAAAAGAAACAAATCAATTCTTGGCAAAAAGAAATTCTTCACAAGAGATCCGAATGCCCCGGGCAACCTCGATCCGAATGCGAGCATCGTAACCACTCGTCTGTCCCAGCACACTAGCAAGGCATAACATAGCTTTGTATGGTATAGAATACCGAGGGGTGGGAAAGAAAAGTGAGAAATAAACAGAACCCAACGTAAAAAAAGAGAAAGAGATAGAAAGACAGAAAGAGAGAGAATGAAAAATTCAAATCGATAGCCAATTGATAATCGATCAGTGCGTAATACATTTTTGGAAGTTGCTTACAAATGCGTCGACATGCATGGCAAAGTATAGTATAAGCCAATCAACACTAAATGCATAGCTAATCGATGATCGATCAATAACCAATAAATTTGCTAAAATTACGTATCATTGCTCAGGCAAGCATAAAAATACACAGTACAAGGCAAATCGATAGCTAATGAATACTTCTCCAGAACTTTGTCTTGACTACAGGACACTGGGCAAGAAAGTCAGTTTCGCCGCAACAGCGAAGCAATGAATGCGATAGCAACAAATTAGAATGTCACACGATGAGCGCCAAGCAGCTCGATAATTGCAACGTGCCGCTTGAGCACAAAGGACTGGCAAAAAAGACACACACAGGACGACCGTGAACTAACAACGGTTACAGCCCGACACTTGCAGCGCACTCCTCGAACACAAGCCACTCGAAAAGAACGCACAGGTACACAAAGGACGAGTGCGGACTGTTACGGTTGTTACTTCTTCGTGTTTGAGCAGCGCGCTAAACCCAACGCTTTTAGACTTTTATTTCTGATTGCCCGCAGGGTGTGCTTTAAAGCAATGATAGGTTTTGCTTCTGTTTGAAAAGTGCCCTTGAGACGCGCACCAAAATGGGGCACATTTCTGTACCCACGCGTGATGTGTAACGCCGGGTAAACAAGGCGTCGAACGCCAGCGCGCGGCAGGAGACGCGGAGGGGCCACTCCGCGCGCCGCAGTTTTCAAGAAAACAAATAATGTCTCACAGCTTTGGGTTGTAGCGCGGCGCTCGAACACGAATAAATGACTGTGACAGTTATTAGTTCGCGCTCGTCCTGTGCATACATGTGCGTTCTATTCGAGCGTCCTTCGTTGTGTTTGAGCAGCGCAGCGCGCTGCAAGTTTCGAGCTGTTACTTCTGATAGTTCGTTTTCATCCTGTGCGTGTTCTTTTAGTGAGTCGATTGCGGGTGACGGGCGTGCTGCAAGTATCGAACTGCTTGGTGTTCTTCTTTCGGCTTTGTAATTTCTTACTATCGCATTCATTGCTTCGGCTTTGCGGCAAAGCTGTGACTTCTTTAAAACTGCGGCATGTGGAGTCACGCCTGCGCGTCTCCAGCCGCGCGGTGGCGTTCGACGCATCAGTTTACTCGGCGTTCCACATCGTGAGCAGGTACAGAAAAGGGCCACTTTTTAGCGTGCCTGAAGGAAAATGTGGGAGCGTTGCTTTAAAGCTCGCGCTTCAGGCAACCTCGGGGGTGATACTACACATACTGAACCACCTCCGAGCTCTGCATGCCGTTAGCGTTAAATGGTATACAGTAAAACCTCGGTGATAGAATCTCGCGGGGTTACCAAAAATATTCGTATCATCCGAAATTCGTATCTCCAGAAAACATGGAAAATTAGAATGCGACAAAAGAAATTTGGCATACGTTTTGATTTAGTGTTTCTCAGGGCCGCAGCGACGTACATTAACAGCTCTGAAAGATGGCCAGTAAAGTTTTTAGACGTCAACGATCATACTTGTACTCGTAAATATACGGTGCATGCGCGCGTGTGTAATTAATGAACCAGATGTGTTGTGCCCGTGATCGCCAGCTGCCCCTGCCTAAGCTTACTACGCTTTTCTGCATGACATCAAAGTACTGCGGCGAATGTGACTTAAGAAGCGCTTTGCACTCGATAGATAGAGGCCGAGCTCCTACGCCAAGACCGCCTGCTTCGTCTCTTGGGGTCTTCGTCCACCTTTAATAGGACTTCATGACGGACCCGCAGCCCAAGTTTCAGTCTTGTTTCATAGAACGTCTGATTGCGGGCACATGGCTTATATCGACGTGGAAGGCACGTGTTAACACAATACAACGACGCTGCTGCCTCGAGCACAGGAGCACGCGTCAACGTGTCGGAAAAAAGAACGGGGCGTCAACGTCATCTGTAATCTCAATGCGAAGGCGCCTAAAGGCCTTCAAGATTCGCACGCATGCCCGCGCCCGCGCGTGACTGCCGCGTTATCCGCGACAGCGCGGGCAGCACCTGTTCGTACCTGTGCGCTATAGCGTACGTTCGTATCAAACGTCGCGGGGTGCAAATCGGTTCGCAACAACCGTGCTCCAATACATTGCAGGCTAATGGGCCTTGGCCAGGACCACAGAAAAATTCGTATCACCCCGAACTTCGTACGAGCCGTGATCGTATCACCGGGGTTTTACTTAGTGTTTTGTTCTCCGCCGCTTAGACTTCGCCTCGGTCGACGAAGTCTTAGCCCCACCGACCTGGAGGTCAATAAGACCCCCTTGGCCTCGTTATTGCCCTGGCTGCTGCCAGAGCTTGTGGAGGCCCCTGGTGTGGACAGGTTGAAGGTGTTTCCACCGTAGGGACTAGTGATGTTAGCCTCGGCACGCTAGGTGTGTTCCGGCAACTGCCAGGCTTTGTGGTGCCGCCCCTCTTTGCACCACTTCGGCGAAGGATGTTTTAGTACGAATGATGATGAGATTCGTTGTCTTACGTCCCTGAATGTGATATTTTCCTTAACTGTTATAGGAATTATTTCTTATTCTTTCTTCCAGGATGGGCACGCTCTGGAGTATGCAGGGTGACTACCAGGGGCGTAGCCAGAAATTTTTTTCGGGGGGGGTTCAACCATACTTTATGTATGTTCGTGCGTGCGTTTGTATGTGTGCGTATATATATACGCAAGCAAAACTGAAAAATTTCTGGGGGGGTTTGAACGCCCCCAACCCCCCCCCCCCTTGGCTACGCCCCTGGTGACTACCGTCGCAGTTTGCACAGAGGTCCACGTCATGACTGCACAGAGGGCCACGTCATGGCGAGGCGGAATTTGAACTTTCGTACCCACGATCCGAAGGCAAGCGTCATCACCACTTGGTTGTCCAGGCACTCTACCAGATCATAGGATAGCCATGTATATTATAGTATAGAATCAGGGTGGGAAAGATAAGTGAGGGTGAGGAGGCCGGAAATGAGGAAAGGAGACATCGAAGCATAGCATGCAAAGAAAGATAAACACAGAGAAGGGGAAGAATGACAGAAAAAGAAATGAAGAGAGAGAAAGAGTATAAAAGAAAAAAAGAAGTAGAGAGAGCGAAAGCGAAAAAGAAAGAGGAAGCGAGAAATAGAGTGAGAGAAAAATAAAGGAACGAAAGAGAAGAAATAGAGAGAAAGAGTAGCAGACAAAAAATAAGTAGAGAGAAAAGGGACACAGATAAGAGATGGAAAGGGAGGAAGAAAGGTAGAGAAACCGAAAGGGAAACAGAAGGCGCCGATTTGGCCGCTGTGGCATGCAGTAACTTTGATGGGTCAGAGAACGATTACAGAGGGAGAGAATGAAAGCAATGGAAATGGAGAGAAAGGGAGGAATGGAGAGAAAGAAACGCAAAAAAAACATGAAAAGATACAACGGCTGAGAATGAACTACACAGAGGTAGAAAGACAGAACAAAACAGACACAAAAAAGAGAGAAAAGGAGAGCAAGCGAGGAAGATGGATGGATGGATGAATAAACTTTATTTCGGTCCCTCGGAACGCGCCCTAGCGAAAGAAAAAAAGAAAGAAAACGAGAGAAACAAAGAAAGGGCGAGGAAGAAATAGAGAAACGAACAGAAAGCATGTTATAGTCCAGTTAAGTTGAGAGTTGGGCGAGTTGGTGATAGTTCATGTTTACGTGGGAAGCAGCGCACTTCAGACAAGGCACGAAAAGAAACGTCCTGTCTGTTCCTTTTCGTGCCTTGTCTGAAGTGCGCTGCTTCCCACGTAAACATGAGCATGTTATAGTGGCGTATAGTATGACGTAGGAAGGTGGGAAAGGGAAGCGAGAGTAAAGAGTAGAGAGGGTGAAGAAAAAAAAAGTCAGGTAAAGTATAGTACATGAATCAGTGGGAAAACAAAGTGAGTGTGAGGAGGGAAATGAGGAGGGCATAGCCTGAAGCATAGCTTAGCCATCTATTGTAAGGCACAGCAAGGGGTTGGGAAAGGAAAGTGAGTGAAAGGAGGAGGAGAACACCACCAGCTCCGCTGATTCCTTAGGATTCACACCACCAGTGTGCAGCCACCCCATTCTACTTTTTTTCTTGAAAATCACCTATAGCTGCTAGTTTCACAATAGCGCCCGGTAGCGCGTTTTACTCGGTATTTGCTCTTGGAAAGAAAGACTAAATTTAAATCATTCGGTAAAGATACAAGGATGAGGAATGTACATACTTTGTTTGTGCATGAAATGGGTGTTTGGTTGTACGCGAAAGTAATTATTTTACTTTACCGCATGTGCTTGGAATCCAAACAAAAGTGTGGCTATGTGCTTGTGCCACTAATAACGAAGGCGACCGTGTGCCAATTTCATCGACAGTCGAATACCGGACAGACCCGCTGTGGTGCGGGAGCTAGGTGCACGCACTCAATCCTGGGGTGCTATGCAGGAAGGCCCGAGTGTGGCGAAACTCGGAATCTTTCCGAGCTCTGGCGACACGCCCTTTTGAACGCGCTAACGGCACAAAAAAGCCAGATCCATTCCTCAGCGCGCGCTGAGTTCCATCGGTTACAACGTAACGAAGCGTCACGTAAAGGGTGGCCGACAAAGTTGGGTGGTGTCTTCAAACCGGAGGCGTCTGCTTTCATTTCTCGTTCCACTGAGTGCAGAAGGGCACCCATGCAAGAAAAGTGTCAAACTTTTACTGACGATATTTTTTAGCGGCAAGAGTTGTTTAAATTTATTTTCAAGCCCTTAATGGGTGCACTATGTATCCTTTAGAATAATGAGCACCGTGGCTTCGAGATTAGTTCCGGCAGGGCGCCTTACAACATCGCGGCCGGAGCTAATCGCCGAGGCCACGTGTATATTCATCATGGTCGGCCTGTAAGCCGTAGCGTTGCTCGGCCGGCGCGCCCTTTCATCCTCTTCTTCACCGTCTGCTCGCTCCTCGATCACGTGCGCCCGGCTGATTATCTAATTGACTGGGCGGTATTCCTAGCTAATTAAGTCTGCACATGCTATGACCAAGCTGATTTTGCCAAGTCATTCTAAGGCTGTGCTAATTTGGCCACATCTTACTAAGACCATGCTAAAGAAGCAGTGTAAAGCTATAGACCGAGCTAATGAAGATCATGCTACTTAACACGACGCTAATTAAGAGCGCACAAATTACAAGCACGCTAATTAGCGCATTCGCACCAAGGTCATGCTAATTAGGATCGTCCTCATTAGAAGTATGCTAATTTGCCACATACTAATTGAGATCTAGCTAATTGAACCTTAGTTAATTGATGTCGTGTTAAATAAATCATTGCCAATTAAGACAGAACTTTTCTATATAATGGTAATTAAGACCTAGCACATTACAATAAAGACCGAACTGATGCGGTCTTCATGCCGAAGCAGACCGAGCAGACTGAGTAGGCGAGCCACGTAAAAAGCTGGAAGAAGCTAGCTGATCACAAGTTGCTCTGATGGCTCCGGCCTTGCACAAGTAGCGGAAGCTCACCAAATTATTTTGTATGCAAAGAAGCTACTGCTGCTTAGCGTCCACCGCATGAAACGCTTGATAGTCACACACTGTAAGAAAAAAAAGAGTATGCGTGACTCTTTTCGGAGAGTTCTGACTTGCCACGTATACGACTCTCTTTAAATAGTCACGGTGACTCTCTTGGTGGGTCAGGGTCGGCTCGCTCTAGGAGAGTCCCCTGATCCTCTAGGAAAAGTGCAAAGACTCTCATCAAGAGGACCACGTTACCACTTATAGGGAGTCAGACGACTCTTGCCGGTAACGCTCCTAGGGGGGTCAAGGGACCCACACCGAAGCATCAAGCGACTCCACAAGTATTTTAAGCTACTCATTTGACCCTTGCTCTACTTTTGCGCGACTACTGTTGAAAATAGTGGAGTATTCATTTTAAGCAAGTCCAATAATACTTGCCGTTCTGCCCAGCGACTGTAAAAAAAAGAATAGTTCAGTTTTAGCATTATTTTAATAAAACTCGTCAAAACAACACATATTTTCCAGCAAAGTTATATAGAAAGCGCGAAAAGATGGTCGGTGATTTCCAATTAAGAAGTTTGGGTATTCCTCATTTACATTCTTCTATGAGTATAGCCAACTAAAATGTGTTACTCTGATGTGCACAGTGTCATATGGTGCTAAATGAACAGCAGAAATCGCCATCATGTTTCCATATTTATTCCTTGTGGTTAAAAACAAATCAAAAAGTGGTGACGGCTTCAGGCATCAGACTTGTGGCTTGCTAGGTTGTCGCTCCTGTCCAGCGTGAGCACCATGAAAACGGTATCTGAAAAGCAGAACGTGATATTGTGATGAGAAAATGAAATTGCAGTAAAGGTTTGCAAAACCTACACAATAAGTGGTTCACACAGACATAATAAAGGCTAACAACAAAACAACAAAGCACATCCTCCCGCAGCCAGGGGCATGCCGTGAGCGGTTATTGACCGCATGTTTTACAAACGTAACCCATCCTTATATACTCAGAGAAACAGATGCGAGTACTAGGGCCCGAACGACATCCATCGCGTGCGTACGCAGTCTACGTCGAGATCAGACATGTCATATGCTAGAATTAGCGCACATAACTCCCACAATCACGTACACTCACTCGATTCTGTTATAGCGCCCAACGTCATCGCAGTGTATGCAAACCACGAAAACAGCAAACAGAAACGAGGGAAAAGAGTGCACGCCCACGGCCGCAACAACGCGCGCCGTGAATGTCTAGAGCTTTTTCACTTTACCGGCGAGGCGTGTCCAACTTGAATGACTACCGCGTACGTTCTGGAAGCCACCGTACTATATCTGCACCTCAAACTACCGTTTTTAAGCCAACAAAAACCATTATATATAGTGCGTCTGAGCGTTATGTACACAGGCTTTTTTTCACGTTCCCACGCGCGGAAGCAAGCTGCACACTCAAGGTCGATGGAACTGTTACTATGAGGTAGACTAAAGTGCATTTCAAAACGACATCTTGCACCTTCAGTAGTGCAGACACAACGTGCGATCAGCAAGAAATGACCCTCGATAATTGTTTGCATCGCTCACTTTATGGGAGCTTGTACAGCAACGCGCATAACGGTGGTAACTCGTTAACTGACAGCTTTAGTTGGGCATCCGCAACAGCCCCGCGGACGCAGGCTGCTGTTGGAAATGGCTGGCGGATAACTTCAGCAAGGCTGCTGCGGACGCCCAGGTAAAGCTGTATAATTAGTACCTACGAAAGCAGTACACTCAGCGTTAACTGGCGCCCGTTGTCGGTGTCCGCAGCTTCATGAATATTCCGCCCTCCAAGCGTCACTTCGTGCACGGAGCCGGCGTCAACACCACCGAAGACGCGCAACCAACACAACCACGCAACGCACTCCAATAGACCAGGAGACTGAGACATGACTGAGACGACTGAGAGAGGAAAGCGGCGCGCCGCGCCACCCCGGCGCCAACCCCGTGTGCGTCGCCGAGCAAGGTGCCACAACGGCGCCAAAGGGCAAGCGCGCGATATGTATGGCGTATACGGTCCAGTGACTCCTTCCCAAATGCGAACTCTTTTTCTCTGCCTGTACCTTCCAAAAGGGGTCAGGTGGACACCCGAAGAGTGTCACGGTTCCATGACCCTCTTTTGACTCTCTTTTTTCTTAGAGTGCACAGGCACTATGGCAGTCACGAGTTGAACTGGGGCCTTCTCAGAATCAACGAGTCTGTACCCGAGTTCACGAGTCAATCAGTTTGATTGACAGACGCCCGCGTTGAAGATCGAAACGCCCACCGCGTTTGCTCTTGCCGAGGAGCAATGCTCACGACAAAACGCCAGCGAGCGGAATGATACAGATACCAGCTGAATAGCAAGGACTATACGCACACACGCGAAGAACAAATGTTATATCATCATGTGGCTACGATGTCTCGCATTCAATTTCTGCGCGGTGACGACGTACCACTCACAACCATGAACCAAGTGACCCTGGTGGCATCGGCGGCGAGAAAGATTACTATTTATTTGTTTTTGGCAATAGGTTCGGAACCGCTTTTCGCGCGAAAAGCGGTTCGGGCGCCCGAAGCTGCGATACCTATTTAGATCGACCTTGGAACGGGTGAGTGACTGACTGGAAAAGAAGGGCAGGAGACACTTCTGAACAGATATTCCTCGTATATGAAACAATAGAGAGCTTATTGGCTCAAGACGTCACGGGAACAGAATACTGGCGTCACGAATTCTGCCAAAGAGGCGGGAAACACCTGGACAGAATTAAGCGTTCTTTATTTGTATTTTCAGAAATTGTTCAGGGGCCCATTAAAAAGGGGTGATGAACCACGCCTCACGCGTGGCGTGAAAAACACCCTGGAGTGAGTTGGACCCTTCCCAGGAACATATAGCCGAAAGTATTTTTCGAAAAGCTAAAGCAGGACCGGAGATATAGTGATCTCTATATTTACCCTCTCAACTACCTCTCAACTCGCTTCATACCGGAGGAGAGAGGGAGCGCCGTTCAAGGTGCCCCGCCCAGTGCATTACGTCACCTCGCTTCAATGTTATGTGGTTTCCTTTCGCGTAACTTGGCGGTGTTGGCCGTTGCTGCTGGAAACTAATAGTTCCGGTCGGCTGCTTCTGGCTGCGCGGCGCGGTCTATCGCGTCTGGGTTGTAAGCGCTGACGCGATCTATTTGCATTGATACTGTCGTTACTTCGCTTATGTCGCATTGACACATATACTTCGCATTAGTACTGCCGTTACTTCGCTTCGTGTCTTCGCTTATGTCGTTTTTCCATCAAATCAAAATTAAACTAAAAGGAAAAGCCGACAAGCCCTCGATGTAGCCGATTGGCACTTAATTTACACACATTATACGCTTTTAGATAACAAACTGGCCAACGCGGCCTGCCTCAACACACGGAATAAAATCCCGTGCTGTGAAAACGCGACGCAATAATGAAAAAAAAGCGATTCTTTTTAAGAGGCCGCTGTGAACGGGAGGAAACGAGATAAAATGCCCCTCAATCTTCGGACGGCTGAAGCCCGCCAGCTCGTCGTTGAGAGAGAGGAAATCAGACAATCAGACGCGTCGGAATATAATTGAGATTTGAGTAAGAGTCGCGAAGTATTCGCGTGCGAAGGAAAAAAAAACAAGCAAAAAAGAAAGTAACGCCAGAAGAGAGTCGTTTTAGGCTGGCCACAGCAGCGTGCGGGATGCCCAAGCAAAGCCGTCATGGGATTACCTTGGTCTTGTGAACGCCGCTTCTGAACTGCTAGCTGTGCCGGCCATGTGTGCGCGTTCTGTGGCTGCTGTAGCCGCTGTACCTGAAATGCGCGGTTTCACTACGGTGCGATATGCCTTACTGCGGGTGGGGTATGGTGTGACAATGTCCCGGCGACTCAAGCGAGCCTGCCGCTGTGTATATTACCAAGCAGATGATGGGCACACTGCGTTCGCGGTACCATCGGGAACACAATGGTAAGTAATACTTATGTTCAATCTGTTCGCACGTCCTTATCGTCGCTCAGGCAGCTGTCGTTCTGCACATTGCGTTTCGTGAGAATTGCAATGAAAAATCGAAAAAAAAGAAAGAAGAGTCATTAACCTCACATAGCGACGATGTGTAATGCGTGTTTAGAAACTCCGCTGAATATAGCACATGCTTCGCAAGGCCAGCTTATGCATGCGCGAGTGCGCCTTGAAAGAAGATGCTTGTACAACATAATTTTCTTCCGTGTGATAAAGCATAAAATAAGTAGAGTGCTTTCAAGGAGTATGCACTAAACCAAAAAAAGACGCTATTATCACGCTGTCATGTTATGAAATGTGCATTGAGGCCAAATTTGTTTTCTGTTTATGTTGTGTTCATGCTTGATTTGCATGTTTTGGTCATCCGTCTCGATGCCAATTTGTGCGCGTTTACATGTGGCATAATTGTCACATAATTATGACCATATGATGAAACATTAATTATGGCCATATGATGCGACAGACATCCGATAAGTGACAGTGTGTGTTGTGAAGAACGTGCATTTAATGGTATTGTCACTTCATTAGTCACATATCAGCACTGGAACTTGCCAGGGTTACTTATGCATATTTAAAGCCTTTAGGAGATGTATTAGTTGTGCCAGGCTATTTAAATCACATTGATTAGTTGAAGCTGTTGAGAAGTCAGTTCAATCTGTTAAGCCACCTTGTCGAATCACCTTGTATCTTCCCTCTCGTTATTTTATTTTGAAATATATTGCCATAGTGTTTACGATCTGTACACAGCATCCTCACTGTTGACACAATTTCTGGCAAGGTGAAAACGCTGGCATTGTGTCCAGGTCTTCTTTTGTCCTCATTACAAGTAGGCTGTTAATTTTTGCTAAGAATCAATACCAAAGTTGCCCAATATTCAGTCCTAAACAGAGCAGCTGTGGTTGATCAAGAATCTAGTGTCCAACATGTTTAAATACGAAGTGAACCTCACTAACATTCACACCCCTTTACACTATAATGCTAACTTGACTGTCATCGAAATCTACCCGTATGGTGGTACACAGGACAAGAGTAACACTTCTGGTGTTGTTTCGCATTCCTTTACCATCGTGTATTTTTTGCCCTGTGTACTTGAAAAGTTCACAAGGAACTACTTAGCAGCCTCGCAATTTTGCATTTGTTTCATGTTTTGTTAAAAAGTCTGGAATAAGTATAGTGAAGTGTGAGTCATTGGCGAGAAATTCATTTTTATGGACACAGAAAGCTTAATGAACTTCTTTTTTGTATCATTTTCAGGAAGACATTTCTGGCAAAGCAGCAAGAGTTGCTCGCCCACTGCTTGTGTACGAGACAGTGTATTGTGGGAACTCTCCACTGTGCCTCATTGTACACTATCTCGAACATTTCCTACATCTTACAGTATTTGGGCAAATACTGGGATTGATGCAGAGTGTTATGAATGATACGGCGTGCAACCTTTCCAGTAGCATGTGCATTTGAAAATTTCGCATTGTTCAAAATGACACTTAGTGGAACTGGCTTTATTCAGCTAACTTTATCCTAAAATGGACAGCTGGGCGAATTGATGTGTATTCATAGTTAAAGAAAGTGCGGCAAAAAACCCCACAGCACAGAGAAATGAGAATGAAAGGCACAGGATGATGCGCTACTAGCAACTGAAGTTTAATGCAAACCTCAGAAAGATATACACACACAGTATGAAAAACTGTCTAAAAACATGTCTAAAAAAGCCAAGCACGTGTTAAACTTCAGTTGCTAGTACTGCGTCATCCTGTCCCCTTCATTTCTACGTGTGTTGTGGTTTTGTTTTCCCGCTTTCTTTTATTATCAACTTAAGTCCTGACTGCTTTACAGTCTCTATAAGTGTGTGGTCAAATTTTATTCAACCTCATGGCATATCAAGTCCTAGGATCCAACGTGTCAAGCCACCAGACTCTATTATTGCGATAGCAATTATATGGACAGTCTCGGCTGAATTTTGCCGACGCCGTCGCCCGTCATGCACCGTATATGTATAAGTATATATATATATATATATATATATATATATATATATATATATATATATATATATATAAAAGCCCCCCAAAAAATAATTCAGAAAAATGCTTCCGAAGCGCGGAATCGAACCAGGGACCTCTTGCTCCGCAGGCGCGCATCGCAGAGCTTTTTGGTTTGGATTAGCGTGATGCTATGAGCGAGGCCGACGCTTTTACCACGCTTGGGCCAATGTCGCCACCTCGCGGTGTTTTAAGGCATTGACAAAATTGAACTTCTATTGAAAACGCGCCGAATGGGATGGACGTGTAACGCGTTGCAGGTGCTAATCGCGGAGGCCATAGTAATGAAGAATAACTTTACCTTACCGCTCCCAGAGGGCAACACCACCCCGCCGACCGGGAGAGTGGTAGATATAAAAGGCGTGCTTGTAAAGCCTCTAGAGTCTGTGACCATGGCGCAATGGATAGCGTGCCCGGCATCTGTTGTTGCGGATCGAGCGGTCGTGGGTTCGATTCCCGGTGACGGAAGCTTTTTTTCTTTGCCATCTGATCGTGTAGCTTTTTTCCACGTCATTTCCGTGACGGAAATAGGTCATTGAAATCTTGGTGGAGCCCGGCATAAAACACTTTCGTGTTAAAATATCGTGTGCATTTCACGAGATGGATACACGGCTGCGTTCGTTCATTGAACAGGGCTTCACGCTATTTGGTAGACGCGCATCAAAACACGCTGCTGACACGTCCATAATCTAGCGTGAAGTCAGGTACAAGGCAGTGTAATACCGGTGTTGCACGAACGCAGCCATGTATCAACTAATGAACGCTAAGCGCTGCAAACGTGTGACAGCACCTCTGTCTGGTTTACGGTAACTGTGGTTACGTCCGCTAACTGCAGTTGGGCATAACAGAGGTTAAGCTTACCCGTGTGACAAGGGTACAAAATTCACAAGCGATGACCACGTAAAGACTGAAGTAGTCAAATGAGCAAAGGATTAGTTCTGTAAACGAGGTCAACTGTATTCGGACAAAATGGTGTGATACACTTAAACTTAAATATTACTTGTTTAAATCGAAATCGTTAAACACCTTTACAAAATGATCGCCTTTGGCCGAACGACATGCAGCCGTTCTTTCCTAATCACTCCAAATAGTGTCAGGGCTCTAATTCGTATTCGTCTCTTTTCTATCAGAACACAGTTGTTCCTATTTCGAAGTAACATATGCACTGATGCTTTGCTCATTCTCCGTCTTTCTTTCACCCCTTATTACCCTCACCGTATCTTGAGTAGGAAACTCAACGTGCTCTTGTTAACCTCACTGCATTTCCTGTATTGTCTCTCTATCTGCATGCAGACCTCCTATAGAATGTGTAGCGTTCGAAATATTTTGCAATGAAAGCGAAGCTTGCACTGAGAAGTCTCCCGTGTTTTTCTCACTGTAGCTACTGCTTTGCCGAATGTCTAAGACCCTCAGTGGTAAACCTCGCTGTAAGAGGGTCCACTCCGGAACCAGCTCGATCTGGTCACGAGGGCGCTGAGGGAGACCACGGGTCTAATGGTGCTCTTCTGAGGGCTCCACCCACGACCAGGACCCACCACACACAATGCTGTTTATCTTTTCCTTTTTAAATAAACGTTTTATCTCACCGTTTCTGAAACTGTGCTGATGTAGGGCAACAACATTGTGCCAGCGTGACACCGTACTTTCGAAGCACCAATACCCTATGCGCAGAAGCCGGCTTTCCTACCCCACTGAGCTTACCACCGTCGCTTTCCGAACATGTGAACCTCATGAACGTCTCGTACCAGTGCAACTACAGCAAGGAGTTGGATAGGGCAAAGAATGGCAGGAACGAGCCGACGAGCCCAAAATGTAGGGGAAAGAAGACGTAACTGTACAACGAGGCAACGACGCTCCCGGGAACGCAGCAACGCAGAAGAAGCGTGGAAAGTACAAACATGTGGTACAGAACTCGTCGGGAACAAGAAGCGCACCGCCTATCTCTCGTTCTACGCCAACCCAATATGCTGCTGTCGCGACAGCGCTCTTCCGCTTGACGGCTGATTCGGCAGTGCCTCTAGCATTGTACCTAATGACGAGAAAACAGCGGGAGATTAGTTACAAGCGCATAAGCATCATTTAGAGGAATTTCGCAGGATATTTTGCGCGGTGTTTCATCAAAGCTCTTTGCTGACTTCCGAGCGAGAGAAGACCTGCGATTTTCTGCACAAAACTGCAATCGCGAGCGCTTACGCTGATACATTTAGGAATTTCCAAATCCAACGCACAACCTCCTATTTATTGCAACTCGTTGTTCTTTGTGTTTAATTACTGTCGCGATGATTGATCTTTTAGTGTCACATTATTTTTGTTGATGCTTGAATTGGCGTCCACTCTGCTGCACCATCGGAGGCAGCGAACATCCAACCGCCAAGTTATAAGGTGTTATTTCGAGAGCAGTTCATAAGCTTTCTTTAAGAGGTAAAGTTACATGTTGTAAGCTTCATGGCGTCACCATTAGGCTTATGGAGACTTAAAGCGTTATATTTATTTTCTCATTATGCAGTTCAGTGCTTGTATTACGGAGATCGCCTAGTCATTTCATAAAATTGCGTCTACGTGAGGTTTAGACAGTTAATTTTTAAAAATTAGCAGTGCAGAAACCTGTTGCACATATGTTGGTGAAACGAAAGGGCTTTCCCTGGGAATTCTTATTGACTGACTCCAAACGCGCCGTATGCGTCGCTCAAGTGCGGCTTTCGGAACAGAGGAATACATTTTTATTTCGAGGGACAGCTTACCGCTCTCCCATAGAGTAACATAGTAGGCATAAAGAGTGGTCGACGGCCGCCTTCCATGGCCCAGGCACGTAGGGTTCATGCCGACTCTTAGGTGGCGCAACCACATAAACTGCACTAGAAGCATTCGATCACCATGCTGGTAATAAATAACTGGTGCATGAAAAGTAATATTTAAAAATGCTTAGTGAGTGGAATATCTCTTGGTACTTTAAAACGGCGCTTACCATGGCTCCAGCGCATCCGAACGCATCAGTATTCATCATCATCATCAGCCTGTCTACGCCCACTGCAGGGCAAAGGCCTCTCCCATGTTCCGCCAATCAACCCGGTCCTGTGCTTTCTGCTGCCACGTTATACCTGCAAACTTCTTAATCTCATCTAGCCACCTAATTTTCTGTCTCCCCCTCACGCGTTTGCCATCTCTTGGAATCCAGTCAGTTACCCTTAATGACCACCGGTTATCCTGCTAACGTGCTACGTGCCCGGCCCATATCCATTCTTGATTTAAACTATGATGTCCTTAACCCCCGTTTGTTCCCTGACCCACTCTGCTCTCCTCCTGTCTCTTAAGGTTACACCAATCATTTTCCTTTCCATCGCTCGCTGCGTCGTCCTCACTTTAAGTTGAACCCTCTTTGTAAGTCTCCAGGTTTCTGCTTCGTAGGAAAGTACCGGTAAGATGCAGCTGTTATATACCTTCCTCTTGAGGGATAGTGGTAGATTCCCATTCATGATTTGTTAATGCTTGCCGAATGAGCCCCAACCCATCCTTATTCTTCTAGTTATTTCACTCTCATGGTTCGGCTCCGCGGTTACTACCTGTCCTAAGTAGACGTACTCCTTTACAACTTCCAGTGTCTCGCCACCTATCGCAAAGCGCTGTTCTCTGCCAAGATTGTTCCACATTACTTTAGTTTTATGCATATTAATTTTCAGACCTACTCTTCTACTTTCCGTATCCACTTCAGTAATCATGAGCTGTAATTCGTCTCTCGCGTTACTCATCAATGCAATGTCATCAGCGAATCGTAGGTTACTGAGATACTCTCCATTAACTCTTATCCCTAACTCTTCTCAATCTAAGGCTCTAAAAACCTCCTGTAAACACGCGGTGAATAACATTGGAGAGATCGTGTCTCCCTGCCGTACGCCCTTCTTTATTGGGATTCTGTCGCTTTCTTTATGGAGGACTATAGTGGCTGTGGATCCGCTGTAGATTTCTTCCATTATGTTTATATAGGCTTCATCGATGCCTTGATTCCACAGTGCCTGCATGACTGCTGATGTCTCCACCGAATCAAATGCCTTCTCGTAATCTATGAAGGCTATGTATAGGGGTTGGTTGTATTCTGCGCATTTCTCTATCACCTGATTGATAGTATGAATATAGTGAAGCTTTGTGCTTCAAAATGAATGTTCACCAACTAGCCCATCTCACCGTCTTGCTGGAATATAGTCTATTGTTGAGAATCCTGTACGAAATCCTGCCTGGTCCCTTGGTTGATTGAACTCTAATGTCGTAATAATTCTGTTAGCAATTACTTTTGTATTAGGCCTGACCAAACCTGGATCACCGGCATTAGAGTGACGCCATTGTTGTTACTCTCGGGCTTCAGCGGTACCCACGTTTACGCGCTTAACAAGAAAAGGTAGGCAAATCGAATTAATTTATGTTGCAATAGGCTTTCACAACTTGTCCCTAGGCCACAGATACCTAATGAAAAGCGTATTTTCAAACGCTATACCATGCGATTGAGGCAGTTGAGCACAAGCGTTCTAGCGCGTATGAAAGCGTCCCCATCACTCATCGAGCAATTCAAACAACCGACATATTTCAATTCAAGGAAGCAGGTTTTATTGTGCAATAACGCATAAAGGATCGCGATAACAATTTTTTGGGGGAAAGAACTACTGCTTAAAACCGCACCTGGTAATCACAAATAATCATGCTACAATAACTTGAAGACGTTTCCAGTGACGTAATCCCAAATGACCAGCCCAACATAGTATTGTGCTAGTAATTAACCAGTGCCTTTTCTTACAGGAGATAAGCTCACCTTCAATTAATCAATGTTGCCCGACCTTCTCTCACGAGCCATTTGTGCACAATGGCTACGCATAACTGACCAAGTCGTCCGTGCAAACAAGGAAGGGCACATGAATGGCATTCCACTTACTGAAAACAATGTCACCCTTGACTAGTACGCTTGAGTTCTCCATTGTGAAACCCACCGGGATTCGACATAGCATTCTATCTCTAGATCACAATATAATCGTTTGTGAAGTTGGTGAAGTGTACTTTCGTTTAGGCTGAAGATGACTCTCGGATTTGGAACTGCCAATTATTTAAAATTATTAGTTCACGACGGCTGCAATTCATGCAGGGGCATCAGGCCAGAGTATAAAAGGAATGCACAGAAACGCAATCAGGGCGATTATTTCATTGGCAACAGTTTGTTGATCACGGTGAAGGCTGAATATATTCGTGCGCCTCGAATAATCACAAGGAAAATTGAGTAGCCCTACCATTATCTTCACGCGCATAACCTCATACACCATGGTGTTCCGAAAGCTTACAAGCGGGAATGGAACGTCATTATAAGTAACCCTGCATCAGACCACTGTTCACAACCATTCCAGTACAGCAATTCCCGACGCGAGGACTTGTTTAGGCCGTGCAAGACAGCACGCAGCTGGGAAAACTTGCAAGACTTATTGAATGCAGGGCTAGTGAAGAATGAAAGTCGCCACCAGAATAAAGGAGCAGTTTTGAGATTTTTAACTTATATGACAATAATAATATCTGTGGTTTAACGTCCGAAAACCGCGACATGATTTTGAGAGACGCCGTAGTGGAGGGCTCCGGAAATTTGGACCATCTGGGGTTCTTTAACGTGCACCTAAATCTAAGTACACGGGCCTCAGCAGTCGAACGCCATAACGATTAGGCAACCGTGGCGGGCTGCACTTATAAGAGTAGAGCTAACAATGTCATGGCTAACCGCCCGCCCCTTCACCAGCTTACACAAAGTTAAATGGCAGCCTTCACATCTTCCTCAATCTTGCGTAGCCGCAATTGACGGCGGCGTGGGTAGCCCGGTTGTTCATGGACACCACTCCCCCCCCCCCACCGTAAAGTTGTATACAGGAGCGCAAAGCGTCCGAACGCCTTTCCCGGACAGCTAATATTAGACAGCCACAGCGGCAGGGCTAATTTTTCCCAAGACATGCATTATTTGCTGCTTGGTAAAATGGGGCATTATTAGTAAACTTTGATCCCTAAAATAAACTTTGATCCCATTAATATTAAAATTTTGATCCCTAAAATGACCGGACTTTATTTACCTCACTCCCTTAAAGCAGAGTTCGCCTTTCAAAAAAAAACACCCCGCCCCGACCTCATCTCTAAAAAATGGGAAAAGTACGCTTCTAGCTTGAGAGCGGTGAAATACGATGTGCCCCGAACATTTTCCCGCCATAACGCCCGCAAACGTTGGAACAAAAAGAAAAAGAAAACACGCACCGTGATCAGAAGTCGATTGAATTTTCCGAAACGTTCCTCTGTGCTTTTTAAGCAAAACGGAATTCTGAATCATCCCCAGTTGTTGCGTTCAGATTAGGATACGCACAAGTTGGCCTCCGCGCTTGAATAATCAACGGCACCGCACACGCATTCAAATAACAGAAGACACCTAGTATCCCGAGTTCCGCGCCCGTCTTCCTAAATTCATTCCACTGATAGCTGATATAAATTCAAAGCAGGGCCCATAATTTCCTAAAAAAATCACACCATCTCCCGCTAAACGGAACCATGAAGCGATGCGAAGCAGCGTTTCGGCATGTCGAGCCCGCGTTTCAGAGGATTAGTGGAGAGGGGGAGGGGAAGTGGAGAGGGAAGTGTAGTGGAGAGGGTAGAGGAAAAGTGGAGAGGGAAGTGAAGTGCAGAGGGGGAGTGGAGAGAAAGTGTGGAGAGAGTGCGCGCATGCGCAGTAAGGGTGGTCACGCCACACACCACCGGTTTGATCTCTGCCATAAGATGATTCGCATCTAATAACCACTGCAGGCACCTCCATGTGTAGCTAACACAAACATACGAAGGCTGCAACAGAACGTTCAACATGAACGAAGCTGCAGCTTCAGCGGGTTAACGCGCATACAGTTGCAAATACACTTTGCACTCGGGAAAAGCGGACGTGGGCATTGCAAGATGCTGCAGTGCACTCTACGTGGTTCTCTCGTGGAAGCAGCATAGTGAAGCGGGCGGTACACGGCTCAGAATTAGCTGCCGCGTTAGTCGTTTTCTTTTCGCCGGCCCGCGACCACACGATACGCAAAGGACAATGGCGCGCACCACGCTTACTAGCCGTTCACACAAGGAAGCCCGGCCTGCCGACGCTTGGTCGAGTTCAAGCACAACAGCTCCCAACGGTCCCGGCGTTTTGGGGCCCGTCTTGTCCTCCATCAACCGTCACGCAGTGGTCAATACAGACCTAAAACAAGGCTCAGAATGCTGAAAACCAGTGCATAATAAACTATCAAGGGCTACAATAATATTGTTACGGGGAGAAAAAGGCGTTGAAGGTTATATTTACACGGTATATACAGAGGAAAAAGCCAGGCATACAAGGTGGAGCCAAGTCCGCGCGAAATCAGGGAACGTCGTCCTCTTTCATCACGTCTCCCTCTTCATATTCGGTAGCGCTTCGTAGCATCACCCCGGCGGCGAAGGCACCGACCCGGTGCTTGATTGGTCCGAGTTATACGGCTTGAGTCGAGTGACGTGAACAATTTCAGGGGGTCGCGCTATGGTAGTGTCCAGAGGTTTGACTTCGTACGTGACGTCGGTGACTTGGCGCAAGACACGGTACGGACCAGAGTACGGCGAAGTCAGCTTCTCGCACAGGCCAACTCGCTGTGACGGCGTCCAAAGGACCATGTCACCAGGATTGCAGTGGATATCGCGGTGGCGGGCGTCGTAGATCCGTTGTTGTTTTTCCTGCGAAGTGCTAAGACGAAGGCGGGCAACCTCGCGTGCATCTGCAGCTCTTGCGATGGCATCACGAGCGTACTTTGATGTCGTATCAAGAACGGGAGGAAGGAGCGTGTCGAAGAGCAGCGTGGGTTCTCGTCCGTAGAGGAGAAAAAAAATGGAGAGAAACCTGCGAAATCATGCCGAGACGTGTTGTAGGCAAACGTTACGAACGCCAGAGCTTCGTGTCAGTCAGGATGATCTGGAGAAACATACATAGCGAGCATATCAGTTATAGTTCCGTTCAGCCGCTCAGTTACGCCGTTAGTCTGAGGGTGATACGCAGTGGTGAACTTGTGTTTTGTAGCGCAAGACTGCAAGACCTCTTGGACTACCTTGGATAGAAAGTATCAACCCCGGTCTGTAATGAGCTGTCGAGGAGCGCCGTGACGAAGGATGACGTCTTCGAGGAGAAAGTCAGCGACGTCGGTTGCGCAACTGGTAGGGATAGCCCGTGTGATCGCATACCGAGTGCTGTAATCTGTTCCAACAGCTATCCACTTGTTTCCACTCATGGATAGAGGAAAAGGGCCGAGGAGGTCAAGACCAACCCTGTAAAATGGTTCGGTTGGTATCTCGATGGGTTGAAGGCGCCCTGCTGGAAGGGTGGCTGGTGTTTTGCAGTGCTGACAAGGCTTGCACGAAGCAACGTAATGGCGAACGGAGCGGTAAATACAGGGGCAAAAGAAGCGACATCGAACACTGTCATAGGTCCTTGAGACGCCCAGATGACCAGCGGTTGGAATGTCATGCAACTGTGTGAGTACAGTCTGACGCATATGTGTGGGTATAACCAGCACCAGGTCAGGTCCGTCAGGATGATGTTGCGAGGATATAAGATGCCATCTTGGAGCACAAACAGACGGAGAGATGGAGGAGTTGTGGGGCCACTCAGCCGGTTAATGATGTCTCTCAAGTGAGGATCACGTCCTTGCTCGTCTCCGATGTTGGCGAACGCTGAAAGTGCCAACACGAATGTAGACTCGCCGCTCTCAGGAGGATCTGGTGGGTCTACTGGATGACGCGACAAGCAATCTGCGTCCTCATGTTGGAGGCCCGCCTTATAGACAACGGTGAATGAATATTCTTGCAGCCGTAAGGCCCACCGACCCAGCCGTCCAAGAGGATCCTATAACGATGAGAGCCAGAATAAGGCATGGTGGTCGGTGACAACGGTGAACGGTCATCCATACAAATATGGGCGAACTTTGCCCACCGCCCTGACGAGCGCGAAGCATTCGCGTTCGGTGATCGAATAATTGCGCTCCGCGGGTGACAAAAGACGGCTAGCGTATGCAATGACACGGTCGCTACCATGCTGTGGTTAAGCCAGAACAGCACCAATGCCATGGCCGCTGGCGTCGGTACGCACATCTGTTGGAGCGGACATATCAAAGTGGCCCAGAATCGGTGGCGACGTGAGGCGCATGGTCAGTTCTGTAAAGGCACTTGCTTGGTCAGGACCCCAGGTAAAAGGCATATTCTTCTTCAGTAGATCCGTGAGAGGGCGCGCAATGTCAGCGAAATTGCGCACAAATCTTCGAAAGTAGGAACAGAGGCCTACAAAGCTGCGAACGTCGTTCGCACAGGTCGGCACAGGGAAATCCTTCACTGCGCAAACTTTTTCTGGATCGGGACGAACACCAGAAGAATCGACAAGGTGTCCGAGGACAGTAAGTTGCCGGCGGCCGAAGTGGCATTTCGACGAGTTGAGCTGAAGTCTTGCCTTGCGGAACACAGAAAGAATTGTCGAGAGACGCTCGAGGTGTGTCTGAAAAGTCGGCGAAAAGACAATGACGTCGTCGAGGTAACATAAGCAGATTGACCACTTAAAACCGTGAAGGAGAGCGTCCAGCATTCGTTCAAAGGTAGCTGGGGCATTGCATAACCCTAACGACATCATTTTAAAGTGATAAAGGCCATCAGGCGTAACAAATGCGGTCTTTTCACGGTCCATGTCGTCAACGGCAATCTGCCAGTACCCGGAACGAAGGTCAATGAAAGAGAAATACTTCGCACCACTGAGACAGTCAAGGGCGTCATCTATCCGCGGTAAGGGGTACGTGTGTTTTTTGTTCCTTGTTGAGGTTTCGGTAATCGACATAGAAGCGCCAGCTGTTGTCCTTCTTCCTGACGAGTACGACAGGGGAAGCCCAGGGGCTTGAAGAAGGTTCAATGATGTCCCGGGCAAGCATCTTGTCGACTTCTTTCTGTATGACTTGGCGCTCAGTATGGGAAACACGATAGGGTCGTCGGTGGATCGGGTTAGCATCGCCGGTGTTGATTCGATGCTTCACAACGGTTGTCTGGCCCAGTGGCCGGTCATTGAGGTCAAAGATGTCCTGGTACGACGCGAGAAGGGCGCGAAGGGCGATCATTTTCGTCATGCGTTCTGATGAAGTTAGATCTGTTGGATAGGAAGTTGGATCAGTTGTTACGGGGATTTCTCCCCGTAACAATATAAACTACAGGTATGACCAACAATCATTCGCAATAATTTGCCTAAAATCACGAAAAACCCATCGGTAGCATGCGGCTGCAACCCAAGGGATCCGCTGGGTCGCTCGTGCAACGCACTTCCTCAGGTGTCCCGATAGAGGAGCTGCATTAGGCGCATGATTTAGAACTGCAGGCGAGCGTCGTAGCCACTCGGCTATCCAGCATACCAAGAGAGCATAGCATAGCCTTGCGTAGTAATTGAAATTAAAATTGAAATTTTATTGCGCAACAAGAACACGTTACGGAGGAGGGCAGGTAAAAGCTGTGAGAACAGCTTGAGTAGCCCTGACGCCCAAGTACACAGGGTAGCACAGACGACGTGCGGCAAAATGGAACCAAATTAAAAAAAACATTCGGCAGTTCCCACGTACCGTGGGAGTCGAGGTTATGCGAAGCATGCGGAGGGTAGGTGATTATGACGTAACGTTTTTACTGAGCAACACGTTACAAAATGACGCTTAAGATTTGTATAAATTTTATACGCACACATATATATGTTGAAGAGCCGCATATGTGTTATATAGCCAGTTGTTTACGGTTGGGTAACACTGCCAATGGCAACGTGGGTATTACGAACACCAGAATCGGTAAGCTGATATGTAGTGCTTATACGTGTCCCGAGAACGCACGCACGTTTCACGAACCCGTGTGCATGTGTGCAAGTAGTTCTCGACAGTTCCTGAACAAGGGCATCATCACCGTGATCGGTGAGCACCATCAGCTGGTCATGACTTGTTAGAGGATCCGATCGTGATCGTGGTGACGAGAGGTCCATGTGTAGTGAAGTATGTGGTATAGTAGAGCTGTTAATGAGAACTAACAGACAGCAATGCCAAGGAAAGTATAGGGGGTGTTATTTATAGTGATTAGAATATAAATGTGAAGAAAGTAAAGTGGACGAAAAGATAACCTGCTGCCGGCAGGGACCGAACCTGCGACCTTCGAATAACGCGTCCGATGATCTACCACTGATCTACGGCGGCGGTCACCTCCCCGTCCACTTTATAGGGTATATATGTGGATTGAAACTTAGGAGTGTCAAGCAGCGCCAGTCGCAGCCAAGGCGGCGAGTGTGGAACACTCTTTTTTCTGCCTTTTTTGGCGTCATGTAGCACGTGATCTATATACGAGCAGGCAGCTGACCCATAATCCCTCGCATACTACCTGAAGGAATCATGTCTGCCAGAACGAGACCCTCACTATGAATAAAGGAAGGAAGATTACTTTTAATGGCTCGTTTTTCTTTGTTAGACATAATTAATGAGATGCTCGTATATAGATCACGCTCGTATATAGATCACTCGTATATAGCTCGTATATAGATCACGTGCTACGTGACGCCAAAAAAGGCAGAAAAAAAGTGTTCCACACTTGCCGCCATGGCTGCGACTGGCGCTGATTGACACTCCTAAGTTTCAATCCACATATATACCCTATAAAGTAGACGGGGAGGTGACCGCCGCCGTAACTCAGTGGTAGAGCATCGGACGCGTTATTCGAAGGTCGCAGATTCGGTCCCTGCCGGCAGCAGGTTATCTTTTCGTCCACTTTACTTTCTTCACATTTATATTCTAATCACTACAAATAACACCCCCTATACTTTCCTTGGCAGTGCTATCTGTTAGTTCTCATTCATATTGTGTCTAACAAAGAAAAACGAGCCAGTAAAAGTAATCTTCCTTCCTTCATTCATAGCGAGGGTCTCGTTCTGGCAGACATGATGCCTTCAGGTAGTATGCGAGGGATTATTGGTCAGCTGCCTGCTCGTATATAGATCACGTGCCACGTGACGCCAAAAAAGGCAGAAAATAGAGTGTTCCACACTCGCCGCCATGGCTGCGACTGGCGCTGAGTGACACTCCTAAGTTTCACTCCACATATATACCGTATAAAGTGGACGGGGAGGTGACCGCCGCCGTAGCTCAGTGGTAGAGTATCGGGCGCGTTATTCGAAGGTCGCAGGTTCGGGCCCTGCCGGCAGCAGGTTATGTTTTCGTCCACTTTACTTTCTTCACATTTATATTCTAATCACTACAAATAACACCCCCTATACTTTCCTTGGCATTGCTGTCTGTTAGTATCATTAATATTGTGTCTAACAAAGAAAAACGAGCCATTAAAAGTAATCTTCCTTCCTTCATTTAGTGTAGAGCTGTTGGAATTCGTGGATGCCTCGGTCATTTCGTCGACAAATTGTCTGTTGACAGAGCCGGCGACATGTCGGAACCTGAAGGCCCCCTTCGCGTTGGTGAGGTATAGGCCATCGAGGCTGGTAGGCCTGGATAGTGCTACGCAGACCAACATCAATGGATGGTGTTTGTCGTATTCGTAGACTACCTGCGGGTATCTGGCCTACGTAGCGTAGTCTACAAAGCGGCTGTCAATCTATCTGGTATCATCCTCGGTCAGCATGAAGCCATCGCCCAGCTTTGTAATAAATGAAGAGGAGACTGCGTCGTCCTAGTGGACGATGTGCACTTTACGGTGCGGTGATGTGGATATCATATGTAACTTTCGTTAATGTATTCCTCCGGGGTCGAGCAATGCTTCAATATAGCTTGCTGGATCATAGGAATACAAACGTAATGTTTATTAGACTGCTAAAAAAGCGGAGCCAACACTGGAACTACAGATGTTAATATGATGTGAGGCCTATATCGTAGGAGTACATATCGTAGGAGTATCATGTAGTGTTTATTGCTTTCTTGTAAAACTAGATAGCCAGCACTAAAGCCCCTCCATCACGTCTACTGCCGCTTTTTTAAGTAGCGCCAAGCATTGTTCCGCCGCCGCCGCCTAGTTCCGGTTCCGGAGTTTCCGGAAGGAAGTTATTGGGCCACCTCCTTCCGCTTTTTCCTTCCATCTTGTTTCCACACACGCGAGACAGCAATTATTTTCCTCTGCTACAGTGAACTAGAATATCTTTACCTCTGCCGCCGAGGGAATTTTCGCTCGGTGTTTCTGCGTCGCTAGGGATGCCGCCTCGCTGCTGCGCACCAGGCTGTCCGACGCGATGGAATACCGGCAAATCTCTCTTTTCTTTACCCCTTGGTAAGTATGATGAAGAGAGAACAGCCGTCTGGCTGCAGCGCATTGGACGACAAGACATCCAGCCAAAGAAGTCGGCACTGAGCACCACGTAGCGCTTCATACACATGTGCAAAAGCAGCATTTCATACATATAACGTGCATGCGTGCCGCCTCGCAAACCTACCTTCCCGCGCAGTATAATATTCCGCCCGTGTGGTCCACTGTTAACTTCTAGTGAACCAGTGGGGTGAGTAGCGGAATTGTTCATTCTGTCTACGACACACGCAAACCTCGCGTTCGATGACTGCATGGCGTAGATGCGGCAACAGACGCAAAAGAGGGTCTTTCATCGACGCTTGACCGACGTCTGAAGAAGCAGCCGTGGAACAGAGATGTTCGAACTTTACATTGCAAAACGATTATATTAATCGGTCACAATGCCCAGTCTATGAGCATTCACACCAGTATGACGTTGCAGGAAGGCGTTTAAGTCACTTCAGGCAGACCAAGCGAGCTTAACTTCACACCAAGCTCGCACACAGAGGGGGAGTGGAAAGGAGATGTGGAGAGGAGGAGGGGAGAGGGTGAGTGGAGAGGGAAATGGGAGAAGAGGTGTGTAGAGAGGGTGTGCGCATGGGCAGTAAGGGTGGTCACGCCGCACAGCACCACCACCACCACCGGATTAAGCTCCGCCATAAGATACTTCGCATCTAATACAAAGACTAATCGCAGTTGTTTTGCTGATATCCTGGATATGCCAATGTTATGTTCCTTAGTTATGCGGTTTAGAAGTGTAGGCAGTTGAAACTTTAACATTTGATTTATAGTATAGCAAGGGGTTGTAAAGGCAATTGAGGCTGATGAGGAGAGCTTTTTAGGATGAGGCGTAGGTAAAGGAGGAGGGTAGAGAGTTAAGCCTAGTACAGAAAGAAAAAAGAGAACAAAAAAGAGAGACAGAAAGAACAAGAGAGGGAGAGAAGGAGATATAAATTGGAAGCGCGCAATTCAGAGAGAAAGAACGAAATGGAAGTAAGAGAAAGAAAGGAATAGAAATAAACAGAGATAAAACAGAAAAATAGAGCTAGCATAGTCATGTTTAGCATAATACAGCAAGGGGTGGGAAAGAGAAAGGTGTGAGGGTAAAAGCCTAGCCAAGCCAAGACCAGCTAAGTGTTCACCACCTGTGCTGTGACCCAGCCTTCATCGACTTAGTGGAAGCAGCGCTAATTATTTTCCCCTCAGATCAATGACTATCTAAATCCGTGAGATACGTTGCAATGGAAGTAAATTCTCACAACATGGAGGTTTTCATTGTGTTTTCATTGTGCAGGTTACAAGAAAAGAGTTTTGAATAGATATCACCATTCGGCGATTTAACCAGATCGAGCAAAGAGGCTTTTCGGGATGACGGGAGCTAGGTTTTCGCTCGTTCATTTCGCTCCACTGACAGACCGTAGTGCACGTCCCTGTCGGCTGATTAACAATCGGGGAGGGATATCTCACTGCGCCTATCCGCCGAAGTGGTTTGCGCAAAGTATCTATGGAACAACAACGACAGCATCATCTGATTCTCCAGTGTCGCATTTTGCAGCGCGTTGCTCAAGCACAAGGACGTAACAACTGCGACACGTGCCTGTGCGTTCTTTTCGGGCGTCCTTTGTGCTTCAGCGGCGCGCTGAAAGTATCGAGCTGTTTCTAGTTCTTCGTGTGACATTCCAATTTCTTGTTATCGCATTCATTTCATCGCGCTTGTGGGGAAACTGTGACTTTTTATGAATAAATAATAATTGGATTAGGAATTACATCACCGTATAATGAGCCGGTCCGGCCGACGAAGCAAAATGCATGAATGCGATCAATATATTGGTGTGGCGGGGTTCACTTACGTAGCGAGAAATATTTTTCAGGGGGTCATTACTCAGTCGGCAAAAAAAAATTCCAGCGTACATACAATATCATAGTAATGAAAATGAATTTATTTTAGTCACTTTACTATATCGATGTGGTGTGTAAAAGCATGTTCAAAAAAGAAAAAAAAACGAAAAAAAAATCGCAGCATATCCACGGAGTGAATGATGATGAGTGGGCGAAGCTGCGGAGGTTCATCGGTAAACCGTGAATCTTCCGTGAATTCTGCCCAGTACATCATCACCGACGTGAGATCGGGCGCGTTTATACTAAAGGTTCGATGAGTTATGACGACTTGCAGCGCACTTTTATTTTACATGTACGCTGTGACTTTTCATTGTTTAGAAAACCATTGCTTAGAAAACATCTGGCGTCTTTCGTTAAGCAGCTGGCGTCTTTTCGTTTTGCTTTAGAAACATCTGGCGTACTTTCGTTTTGCTTTTACAAAACATCTGGCCTTTTTTGTTGGTTTATTTCATCAATCAACGGCGTTTTGAACAAAATTTTTATTGTTTAATCACGCACAGGAGAAATTTCACCAGGCACTACCTTGGAGGTAAAGAATGGCTGCTAATGGGAATGAGAGACAAAAGAAGTCTGCTTTTAGCTAACGCTGCGAATTTTTTATTGTTCAACAACGCACAGGAAAAATCTCCCACCGGCACCACCTTGCAGGTCAAAGCATAAGACTGGTTACATGCTACGCTACGAGGGACAAACGGGTGCCGCTATAAGGAGCTTCGCCCCTAAAATCACAGGGTTCGCCATGCATTTCCCTAAGGGACGACTCGAAGGCGAAAGCCATCACCTTTTTCTTCCCAGTCGATGTATTGACCCTACCACGCCCACTCTCCGAAAGGTTTCTGCACTAGACATGGTTTTGCACTGCCTCCGCGATCGGCCTACCTTTGAGCAAGCGACGATGACATATGATGACGTCTTCAGGCGACGTCCTGACAAATAATACTAAAAGGCTTTCGTAGAGCTTTGTCACGATCATAAGGACAGTTCTGCGATTCCGATTGATCATACCTTCGATTTGTAGTTATCAGATATTTGCAAATTTTACCAGAGTAATTGCTGCGCCTCTGTTTGATAACATGTGGCCTTGATGAAGGATAATCTGGCTCCATCAGCACCCCTGCACAATTCCTTCTCGCTTGTAAGCATTGTTGTACATATGTGCTTGTATGTTCACGAAGTCATGTATATTATGTGAAAATTGGATTGTTTTAAGTGTATGTTAGCCCACAGTAGCATGTGTTGAAGACGTCCTGTGGACTGGGACTTCTGTGTAAAAATGTTTCATGTATATAGTGCTTAGACATTTGCATATGTCACTGTCTTTAATAACGACCCTGTACCCAACTGTTAGTAGCGTCCTGTGATGAAATAAACTGTTTCTAAACAGCATTGTGATCTTTATTATGGCCAGCTGCGCGCTTTCACGCGTAAGAGCACATTGTACCACAGAGAAAAAAATTGCGCCATCTCCCGCTAAAGGGGACCGTGAGGCGATGCGAAGCCGGAGCACTTGCACGATCGCGTTCCAATGGCGTTCGTTGGGCATGCTACCAACCCCGCGTCGTGGAACGCGAAGACGCGCGTCGTGTCTTCTCTCGAGCCTGGCCGTTAATTCTCACAGGGCTAGCGGGGAACGCGGTCGACAGGCGCGGGAGACGGGGGCAGCGTAGAAGAGGAGAGAGAAGGGGAGGCGACGCGCATGCGCTGGCGCTCATCGCGGCATTGCGCAGGAGAGAATTTCGGCATGTCGAGCCCCAGTTTTAGAGGTGGAGTGGAGAGGGGGAGGGTAAGTGGAGAGGATAAAGGAGAGAGGGAGAAAGGGGAGAGTGGAGAGGGTTTGCGCTTGGGCAGTAAGGGTAGTCACTCCACACACCACCACCACCACCACGGGTTTGAACTCCGCCATAAGGTGCTTCACATCTAAAAAGTCAGTTTTACCGCAAGGGCGAAGCAATGAATGCGAAAGTTGAAATCGAAATGTCACACGAAGAACCAGAAGCAGCTCGATACTTGCAGCGTGCTGCTGAAGCACAAAGAAGGACACCCTAAATGAACGCACAGGCATGCACAGGAAAAGCGTGACCTAACAACCGTCTCAGTTGTTACGCCTATGTGCTTGAGCAACACGCTGCAAGTGTCGACAACGGAGAATCAGACGCTTGCTTGCTTGCTTGCTTGCTTGCTTGCTTGCTTGCTTGCTTGCATGCTTGCATGCTTGCTTGATCCTAAACTCTTGGCTCTTACCCACTACGGGGGATTGACCAAGAAACCGGCGGTTAATATAAGTGGGGAAATTTACAATTTAGACGCTCTTAGATATTTCTTGTTCTTTTAAACTGCGGCGCGTGGAGTGACCCTCTGCGTCTCCTACCACATTAGGCGTCTGATGCAAGGTGTGCCCGGTGTTCTTTGTCTTGTTTTAGGGGCGAAGCTCCTTAAGGCGGCACCCGTTCGTCCCTCGTAGTAGTGGGTAACCAGTCGTAACGCTAGTACCAGATCTTGACCTCCAAGGTGGTGCCGGTGGGAGATATTTCCTGTGCGTTGTTGAACAATAAAAAATACGCAGCGTGCGCGTTAACTAAAAGCCGAATTCTTCTGCCTCTCATTCCCCATTAGCAGCCATTGGCATGTTCAAGTAGGAAACGTTAGTAGAAGTAGAAGTGTAAGTGTTAGCTAAAAGCCGACTTCTTCTGTGTCTCATTCCCATTAGCAGCCATTGTTTACCTCCAAGGCAGTGCCTGGTGAGATTTCTCCTGTGCGTGATTAAACAATAAAAATTTTGTTCAAAACGCCGTTGATTGATGAAATAAACCAACTAAAGACGCCAGATGTTCTCTAAAAGCAAAACGAAAGAACGCCAGGTGTTTCTAAAGCAAAACGAAAAAACGCCAGCTGCTTAACGAAAGACGCCAGATGTTTTCTAAAGCAATGGTTTTCTAAACAATGAAAATTCACAGCGTACATGTAAAATTAAAGTGAGCTGCAAGTCGTCATAACTCATCGAACCTTTAGTATAAACGCGCCCGATCTCACGTCGGTGATGATGTACTGGGCAGAATTCACGGAAGATTCACGGTTTACCGATGAACCTCCGCAGCTTCGCCCACTCATCATCATTCACTCCGTGAATATGCTCTGATTTTTTTCCTTCCACATCCCGAGTGGGTACAGAAAGTGGCCACTTTGTCGTGCGCTACTCAAGGGCAGTATTCGAAATGAAAGAAAATTAGGAGCGCTGCGTCTCCAAGTGTCGACAATGAAGAATCAAACGCTCTTAGATATTTGTTTTTCTTTTAAACTGTGGCGCGTGGACTTACCCCCTGTGTCTCCAGTCACACGGGGGCGTCTGTTGCAAGGTGTTCCTGACGTTCTTTCTTTTTTTTCCTTCCACATCACGAGTGGGTACAGAAAAGGGCCACTTTGTCGTGCGCGAATCAATGGCAGTTTTCAAATTGAAAGAAAATTAAGAGCGTTGCGTGAGAGAAAACACGCTCACGTTACTCCGAGGTTTGCTTACGAGCAGCGGTACATGGTGTATATAAATAGCTCGCCGTTATTTCGCCGGTGCATACATGGCGTGTGGCTGGGTTGTCTAACGCAGCGCGCTGGGGAGATAGTGGTTGCTGGTTCAAATCCGCGGTCGTGTACTTCAGAAATCTTACTTCTGCTTTATTTTTCTTTGTGCCTTTTTTATATATATATGCATACATATACGGGACATAACGGCGTCGACAAACGGTGACGGCGACGGCAAAAATGAGCCGAGAGTGTCCATATAATTGCTATAGTAATAACATACTTTCTCTATTATTGTACTTTATCGAACACTTTATTTCAATTATTTCTATGCCGATTTAACGTGAGCACTGCCTGTAAGAAAATTCCTATGGCGGTGCTGGCTGTGTACCAAGGAAGACTTTAACAAAAATGTAAGGCAGCTTTGCGCTAGTAGTGCCAAGCCAGAAGAAATTGCGGAGCTGGGCAGTCTTCTTTTTTTCTCTTCGGTTTTCTCTTTCTTTACTCCACTCTTTCTTGTTCACTGCCACCGCGATCAGTCCATCTTTGACCAAGCGACGATTACATGCGATGACATCCTTAGGCGACGTCACGCTATGAGACGCCAAAGTAGTCATGATTGTGTCACAAATTTTGGCGACATGTGACCGTGAGTGACGTCACGATGACCTCGATGGGGGCGTCCTCCCGCAGTGTGGACTTTTTTGCAAACTTGTGTTGACGCCGACGCCGAAGATCAGTTTTAGCGTTTGATGAAGGATGGTGTTGAGCAAAATACGTGTTGAGCAAAATATACCCGGAGGATATTAAACCACAACGCAAGTGGTGCCAGGCAGTGGCAACATGACCATATACTGTGGGAATGCAGCAGGGGTCCGGCGCCGGCAGATATTAAGTGTGATGTCTCTCTCGAGCTGTAGGACGCTGTGTTGACCAGCTCAGACCCTGTCGTCGAGACAAGAGTCGTTGAGTGGGCCACACAGGTCGCCATCAACCTTAGTTTCATGGTCATCTAACACGGAATTGTCCGCAGCTGTTTCTGACGAAATAAAGCTTTTCCATCCATCCATCTCACTTACGAACTTTGCAGAACTTGCCTCTGGCACGTAACGATCCGACAACCTGCGGAAAACGCGTCCGATGCTCTACTAATAACAAAACAAAACGAGTCCCTGTTTCATTTCCTCTCATTCTCTCATAGCAAGGTTCTCGTTCCGGCAGACTTGATGTCTTCAGGTTGCAAGCGAGTATTGGTCAGCCGTGACCTTTCAAAAAACTCACACCGTCCCTTATTCATTCACTTCAGACGACTAGAAGGCGAAAGCCATCTGCTGTTTCTTTTGAGCGGGAGTACTGACCTTCGTCAACATCACCCCCGCCCCCCCCCTCCCGCCCCGCCGTGTCCTATAGCTTTTTGTTAACGTCGCTTTCCACGGTATACCAGTGACGTCATCACATTATGATGGTTGTTTGCTTCACTCGTGTTGACTCAGCCGAAGACGACAGTCACTTTTAGCGTTTGATGATGCATCTAGGGTATTCCCGTAAAAAATGACAGCTAATCAGAACACTGCATGCTCTACTACGGAACATAGGACAACGTTCTCTGTGTACTCGCGGACAACTTTTCTTTGGCAACGAAGGGAAACATACGGGGGCGGAGCGTCTGCACATATACTGCTACGCGAAGTAGTCCGCTTTGGCGCGCGTCTCGTAACGCCGTGGAAAGTGATTGCTAGCGTTGCATTTCGACGCAAACTCTGCTTAGCCTCTAAGGCGCGACTTTTTCACGCATGCAAAAACGCAAAGTGACAACGTATAAAGTAAAAGAAATACAGGTATTTCGCTTGTGTTTGCTGCGTTCCGTCTCAAAAAGCTACATGTAGAAAATGGAGGAGTATCTCATATATCTCACGCAGAAAATACGGGCGCAATTGTGGGACTACATCCATTAGGGGTAGGATATGTGCATTGTGACACTGTAGCCTTCGCTTCATTGCCAAGAAATGTTGTGCGCGAGTATAGAAGAAACTCAGGAGCCTTTCCCTTATTGGCGAAGTGGGGGCAAGCGAAGTTTAGCGTTGGCCCGTCTTACCTACTGCTTTTCTTTCCTTTTCTCTTAATTTCTTTCTTCCTTTCGCATTTCGCAATGATCCCTCTTATTGTAAGCTTTCAAGTTTGTTAAAGAAGGCGGCCTTCCTGGTGACGCTGTTTTCTGGCATGGGATCGGCATGGAAGCTTCCATGCCCTTACGTGCCTTCGTCAGCCTCTATACTCCGTTTCATACATCAGGTGCAACGCTGCAGAAGCTATGCGAGACGTGTGGCCAGCAAGATGTGTGAGTACGCGCGTCTATCCCTTGGCTTTCGTCATTGTAAACGCCCGTGCGGGCCGAGCACGAGCCCCGCGTGATGCATGGCGACAGGCTGCAAAAGAAAAATTCAAGGGCCCCTCACCAGGTTTGACAATTTTGAGCTGACAAGCGCAATGCATGCACTCGGCGTTCACGATTACGTCTGCCAAAATTTGCAACGCTACTCGCCGCGTAAATGGCTCAAATTTCAAGTTGAACGCTGCTTGCCCTTCTTCTCGCGGCCGCGCGCCCAGAGAATGAGGGGATAACGTACATGGTGGAATGGCGCTACGTAGATGGTAGTGCTGTGACGTCGCTCCTCTACGTACACGACTGTGCCCTGACGTCGTCAGCAGTAGCACGTGATACTGCGATAATTATTTGACATGACGTGTAATTTGTGTAATTTGTTGCTTGAATGGATGAATAAAACTTGAGAGGAATAATAAAACACACAAACGGAATATGTGCGTTTTCTTTAATAATTTTTACTGCGAATCGCGGCGAGATTCTAGTTTAATCTACCTCCGTTTCGCACGCGTTCGTGTTCTCGCGCCTTGCGCATCGTGCTGACGCCACCCTTTACAACGAAACTAATTTTCTACCGCGTTCTAGCGCTCATTAGGCTCATTTATATTGTACTAGAATAATTTTTCTAGTACACTATAGGCTCATTTATCCTCCCGCGTCTAACTAGATTTTCATGCGGTACACCGCTAGTCTCGCGTCCGTACACATCTGTCGCAGCTTTCTTGTTCAGGTTCTCAGTAATAGGTTGAAAGCCAAGTGATTGGCGAGGGCGCATTCGGCATAACTTGCAGAGATGAAGCGCAAAGAACGCCACACAACACCACTCGCGTCTCTGGGGCTAGGGCTGGTTCGGGCACGTCATGCGTTCGTGGCATTGTATGCGCATGACGTGTTCATGCGTATGCGTTATGTGATCCTCCCGTTCGCGTGCCGAAGAGGGCAGGGAAGGGATTTGGCTTGTGAAGGCTACACGGGGCGAGCGGCAAGGGTTTGCAGCTCGCCTCCTCGCATCATGGCTTCGCGCCGCTACAAATTATTGTTTTTCTCAGCTTCTAACGGACCGATTAGAAACATTCTTGTGGCATAATGCTCTTTATTGAGCTCGCAACAACTTCCAATGTCTAACCTAAATTCGAGATGTCACCTGGTGAGGGGCCCTTTAAGGAGCGAAAAAACAGAGACGCTAGGTGGTCCAGAACAAACTTAAAGGGGTGGTGCCACCCAAATTTGTGGCTTGCGCGTTCTTTGCTGTAAGCGTTTCCTTAGCTCCAGGAAGCATGATGCACGCACAAGATTCATGTATTCTCGCTAAATATTTAATATCGCCTTTTCATTTGACAACTTTCGGTTTCGGTTTCTGGGCGCCGAGGTTGGACAGTGGACGTAGAAGTGTAGGAGGCGTGGTCCCGTGACCACACAGGCTGTGACGCACATGGCCAGGAAGCGATCAAAACTCGGCGAGTGATGTAGCAACCGATGCTTTGCCGGTACTATAGTGAACT